>NW_010288588.1:0-2975 GCF_000700745.2 Antrostomus carolinensis | reverse complement strand
GTATGGGGGAGTATTGGGGTCTTGCGTGGGGACGTATGGGGAAGGCATTGGGGTCCTGCGTGGGGCTGTGTGTGGGGGGACACTGGGGTCCTGTGTGGGGCTGGGGAGCTGTGTGGGGAAGGGGATGGTGCCCCAGGTTATTGCTGTGGGGTGAGGGTAGGATGGGGGTCCCCACCCCATAGACCCCCCCAGCGCAGGAGATGTCGAGGGGAGTTAATAGAGAGGTGACGAGCGTTGCTGGTGCCACTGGGATGGGGCCAGGGGACACGGTGGCATTGGCAGGATGGGGTCCCACCGTCTGTGCCCGTGGGATGTTTCTTTTTCCCCCACTTTTTCTCCCCAAAAGCAGCTCCTGGAGCATTTCCTTTAATGCCACCTACCAAACCCCCCCTATAGGCTCTGTACATCCACCCAGAACTCCATTCCCAGCGGGTATAAGGGATTCCACGAGGTAAATGTGAATATTTTTTTAAGCATCTCCTCTTTTTCCGGACACAAAACCTCTTTCAAAGCTTCTGTTTTTAAAATGCACGTTGGGGTGAACTTGCTGGGATCAGGAAAGAGTATTTCACGCCGTGAGCTGTGAGATCTCATGGGGGATGGATACATCCATCATCCGGGGATTCCAGCCCAGGCTCCGGTGCTGAGCTGCTGAGAAAAAAAAACCCAAAACCCTTGAAAAAAGGAAAAAAAATAAAATTAAAAAATTTAAATTTAAAAATCCAGGAGTTGATATTTTAGGGTAGAGTTTCAATGGTGTCTCTTCATAATGAGCTATTAAAGTGTTTTGGGGTGGATTTGGGATGTCACTGGGATATCAAATCCAACCTGGATTAGTTGATCCCATTAATTTAGGATTACAAATTAAAATTAAAATTAAAAAAAAATAAAAAGTTGAAGGTTGAAGGTACAAATTGCTCTTTCCTTTAAAACATGGGGAAGCTGGGTCCTCTCCTGGGTCCCCTCCTGCCCCATGAAGGGCTGAGGGGGAAGAAAATCATGAAATCCCTCGGGCAGAGCCAATATTTGGCGTTTATGGGCTGTTCTCCTGGAGGGGTGGTGGGTTTGGGTCAGGTGGTGGGTTTGGGTCAGGTGGTGGGTTTGGGTTGGGTGGTGTTGCTCTGATGAGAGATGCTCAGGTTTTATTTCCAACCTGGAACCGTAGAGATGGGACAAAACTGCTGGGGGGTGGGACAGAAACGTCACCAAAGTGGAGGGAACGATGGCCACCGCTGGCCAGGGGTTCACCAGGAGTGGGGGGCTGAGCAGGAACAACTTCTGAGGGGTGCTGGGAGTTTTGTAACCCAAAGAGGGGGTGCAGGGGACCCTCGGAGGGGATGCTGAGGTCCCTTGGTGAGATGTTGGGGTTCTTGGTGAGATGTTGGGGTCCTCAATGGGGATGTTGGGGTTCTCGGTGAGATGTTGGGGTTCTCAGTGAGATGCTGTGGTCCTTGGTGAGATGTTGGAGGTCCCTCAATGGAGATGCTGAGGTCCCTTGGTGAGATGTTGGGTCCTTGGTGAGATATTGGGGTCCTTGGTGAGATGTTGGGGGTCCCTCAGTGGGGATTTTGAGGTCCATTGGTGAGATGTTGGGGTTCTCAGTGAGATGCTGTGGTCCTTGGTGAGATGTTGGGGTCCCTCAGTGGGGATGTTGGGGTTCTCAGTGAGATGCTGTGGTCCTTGGTGAGATGTTGGGGTCCCTCAGTGGGGATGTTGGGGTTCTCAGTGAGATGCTGTGGTCCTTGGTGAGATGTTGGTGTCTTGGTGGGTTGCTGGTCCTTGGCCCTGCGGTGTGACAGGTGACAACAGGGACACAGGAGGAGGAGGAAGACCAGGGTGTGATGAAGCTGTGGGTGCTGACAGGAGCCAGAGGTGATGGGTTGCTGGTGGAGGAAGGGGTGACCGGGGACTTCTCCTGGGGTGATGAATCGGCTGAAGCTTGTGCTGGAGAAAATGTGTGATGGAAAAAAAAAAACCCACCAAAAAACCCAAACTAACAACAAAAAAAAGGAGATTTCTGGGGAATTGGTGGAGAAGTTCTTGCTTCTGCCGGGACAACAGCACGTGTCCTCTCCTGTGGTTTGAGATCAGGGGGATGGAGCAGGATGGGGGTTCAGGGGTTTGGGGATGAAGGCTGGGACGGGGCTCACCACACCCCGAGCTGTCTGCTGGAGTCACAGCTTCTGTAATTATTTTTAATTATTATTATTTTTAAAATAAAAGCAATTAAATCGAAGCTTCCCGAGCGCACACGTGAGTGACGTTGAGGTCCCTTCCCAGCTCCGTCAGAGCCTCTCTCCACTGGGATGAGCCAGAAAATAAGGACAATTCCTGAGTAAAACCCAAACTTCAGGACCATCACTGCTGTGTAATTAGGCAGGTTTTAATTAGTGGCTTGCAGCAGCAGATTTGCTGTAAGATTCAGCACCTCACCACTCTGTCCAGCTCAAAAGAATTCTTTTGAGGGGAAAAATAACTTTTAAAAACTATTTGGAGAATAATTCACCCTGTTATTGATAACTATTTCCTACTTTATTTTCTATTAACTCTCAGTTCTCTATATTTATATAAAGTTGATACAGCCCCTTGAGGGAGCTGCGGAGCTCACCCCGCTCTCATCCATACCCGGGGAGGTCATAAATGACTGAACAAAAGTTGATTTATTTTAATTCTCTATGTTAGTGGCTGTAAAGAAACGGCCACGGAGCCGACCAGCTTTTTCCATCGTCGGTGATTGTGGTTGAAATCAGGATTTTTGTGATTTTTTTTTTTTTTTTGCAAGTGAGTGTGTTGGAAAAGGAGGAAAATGGGAGTAAAGTGTCAGCAGGGAGAGGGAGGATGATGAGGGGTGGAATTTAATAGTCTGCCTGCGTTGGCCCTTGTTCATAAATAGTAGTGTCAGTCTTAGAAAGTTAGCCTAATTAAAGTATTTCAGGTATTTTTAAATTTCAAGTTATTTCTCTTTAGATTTCAAG
>NW_010288587.1:18244-19661 GCF_000700745.2 Antrostomus carolinensis | reverse complement strand
AATAATAATAATAATAATAATAATAATCTTCTTTAAAAATCCCTTGTAAGAAGCAGCAAGGGGAAAAAAAAAGAAATAACTTGGTGACACATCTCTTGAATATTGTTGATTGACTAATTAAAATGCAATAGAGCAGAAAAAAGTGCATAGACAATGCTGAGGATGTAATGTAGAGAGCAATCACAACCACTCAGTGGGGCTTAGCAGGTCTGAAACGGTATCTAATTCTGCAAACTCCAGAAAGGTACTGCATAATGTAAACATTATTGCTCTGCACACTTTAATGAAAACTGCCTGCCTTTGGATTGAATTGTATGCACATCTATTGTGAGTCCAATATAATAAAGAAAACAAGCACACTGCATTTAAAGATGTTGTTTCATTAAAAGAGGCTAAAAGAAACCCCTTGTTACTGTTACTACGACACAATTAAATAAGAGGGTGACAGGTGGTGTATTATATTTTTAACAGAATAAACTTGCATATATACTGACACGAGCCACGTATTTCCTTTGCTATTAAAGCATGCACCTGCAACTTGTTATTGCAAGGACCTTTTATTAAGCAAGCGTACACTTAGTAACGTCTGCAGATTTATAAAACTATTACTCATCCTACAATTTGGAATACACGGCTTTGGAATCTCACAACTATTCTCTCAAAGAAAACAAGAAAATTCTGTGATAACTGCTCTGACAGGAAAATGCTTTTAGGCATTGCTACAAATAAATATACAGGTTTCACCTAAGCTTAGGTTAGAAAGTTGAGAGATTTCTAGTGCTGAGATTTAATCCGCTTGCAAGCATACGTCTTTGTATCACTAACCTGCCAGCTAGCTTCCCGTCGCAGCCCTTTTATCCAGTTTTCTTCTAAGTCCTTATTCTCTCTCGTGGATGTTTCATCCATAGCTGATGGAGCTTGCACAAACTCGATTGGCCACTGGCTCTTACACTCTCTTTGTAAGCCTGTACCGAGGCAGCAGCAAGTGCAGTTCAGAGACAGACTGTCATGAAGAAAATGTCACACCACGGGCTGGGGGGAGGGGAAGGGGGAGAGGGAAAGGGAGGGGAAGGAAAGGGTCGACACGAAGGATCCACACGTAAAAAGATTTGGGGAAGTGTGACTGCGGTCTGACACGTTCCCACTGGTCCAGCAAATGCATCGCTGCAGCCAGGGAGTTCGCAGGGTAATGACAGAGGGTTGGTGACACTGTGGAACAGCTCTAATTAGATGTAAAGTATAGCAGAACTGCTAATACTAGCCAAAGTACTCTCGTACGCCTTTCCCAAAAGTATTTTTTTCACATATTGCAATATCGTCTCATTTGCTGTCATTAAAATTAAGGCTGCATCAGGGGTGTAGATTCAAGCGAAGGAAATACAAATAGCTGCCGGGTCTGTTTAAAAGAAAATATTTT
>NW_010288587.1:7108-18203 GCF_000700745.2 Antrostomus carolinensis | reverse complement strand
CTCTGCAGCCAATAAACATGAATAATAATACAGGCCATTTTGGTAGAAATGGGCTCATTACCATACTGGCTGCTGAGCTCTTTCAGAGCTCAGGTTCAGCAATGCAGGACACAAGTATTTCAACCCCAAACCAGAAAAAAATTAGTCCCAATGTAAGACATTTTTTTAAAAAATTGCTTGAGCTCGCTCTCCGTACGTCACACCTAGAGATGCCTGCTGCATATCCTGAGCATGGCCAGACTTTCTTTATGATGTTCTTCATCACTCCTTAACCTAGCACCATCATCTTTTATCCCACCAAGAGACAGTTTAGTCTCCCCATCAACTCCTTAAAACACTGTCTGGCTTTTTTTACCAAACTAAAATAAAAAAAAACAGAGGGAGTCTCTGCTGCTACTTCATTATAACATTTATTACAGATTAGCTGAGAATGCTGAACTCATTGCATTTAGAAAATCAGGTTTTAGGCAGTGACAAGGAGCAAAGAAATCAAAGTACTTGGAAGTACTGTTTCAATATAAAAACAAAAGATTAATTTTTAAGCATGTTTTTAGCTGAAACAACTCTTTCCTGTAAAAAAACTATACTGTGATATCTTTAGAATTCATAAAGTTAATGCTATTAGGATGAGGGGTTTTTTAAGAGTGTAAACTTTTTTCCATTCACACTGTTTATCTACTAAGCAGACAAAAAAATTGCATTAATTTTTATTTATGTTCATTTTTTCTCCTGGGAATTTTCATTTGCAGACCCCAGCCACCCGCCCTGCTCTGAGAAAGACCTCTGCACAGGGCTGCTGAAATGAAAAAACAAAAGCCCCTTCCTTTATACCTTTCTTCCAGACTGGTGGAAAACACTTCCATTTTCCTCAGGTTTCACAAACATCTATTGTCACAAATTTTGGGCCTTCCACAGCTTGACAATGTCCTCGCCAGAAAACTAGAGATGCCAAGCAGTAGTCAGCATAAGCCACCCTGTATCGTGGCTACAGTGTAAGCCTCCCTCCTCTGAATTTCTCCTCCATGGAGTTTTTTTTTCCCCCTCCCCTTTCTCCTTTTAGTTAAATAATTGGAGGAGTTTGGGCAGTGCAGGTCTCTGCTGTGTTCAGTGTGACTTTAGGACTTGTGTTACATATTGGGAGCGCACGTGAGCACCAGCTCCTCTTACACATATGGGTATTTTATTTTTAGACCCAGGGAGCACAAGGTAAAGCAGTACAAATGCCGGAAGGAGCCAGATGCTTGCACAGACACAGAGGGGTGCATCAGGCTGGCAACAAAAAAAGATGCAAAGCGACTTTTCATTCAGAAATTATTTATTAGAATTCTGCTTTCTGGGTGAAAAAAAAAAATAAAAAAATTACTTAAGTTAAACAGAGGCAACAAGCAAAGGTAACTCGAAGCCACTGACCTTGGCTGCAGCATAACGTGCCCTGTCTGTGATGATACCCACCCCCTGGCCAGCAGCAAAGGAATGCTTGAACCGCATTAGCAGGGTGACAAAGGGCCAGCGGTGCCATCAATACTGAATCCTACCTCCCAGATGATAACAAAATATAACAACGACTATGACAAATCCTTGAGATGAGATAAGCTTGCTTTGTAAGAGCACTGTCATTTGCGAAAGGCAGCATCTAGGCAACAGCTGGTCTGATTTTGAAGGGGTACAATAAAAAAATTTAAAAACAAAGCAGGAGGAATTCTTGTCTTACTCTGCATATGGCAAAGACAGATGCAAACGAACATATCAACATATTTGTACTGGGCCAGGAGCATAATTCTAAATCTGAGACAAATACCACACAGAAAGGGCTTGGTGATAATTGTAAATATTAGCAAGGCTTGCAATCTAAACTGCTCTAGATTACAATGAATTGTTTCGTGACTTTCTGTTGTCTTTTTCACCACCACGAAACACCCCAAACTGTGTATGAGCTGCAAGAATATGAAGATGTTTATTGAGGAAAATCAAACTACTTTTTTCACCCACAGTGTCTTTGATATGTTAGAGCCTGAAGCAAAGAAAACATAATAAAAACAATATATAGACAAGAACTTCAATTTTCACCTACGTATCAATCTGTCACTTATTTGCCAAGATTAAAATCTAACTCCACATAGTTAAAGAAGCTTCATACATCATTCTTCATAATCCAGTACTCAGCTCTAATGTACCTTGTTTGAAGTTCATACAACATACTCATTTTACACCACTCTAAACAAAACATCTCTGGATATTACAGCTCTGAGTCTAAAAGGCTTTCGCTGCAATTCCATCTCCAATAGTGAGAAAGGATTTGTCAGCACAAGGTAACAAGGATGCTTCAGAAGTCCTTCCTGAGGATAGGATTCAGCTGTAACCACAGGCCTATTTTTTTTAATATATCCACAATTCATTACTGTGATACCTCCATATAGCTGCCAGCAGTGTGAAAAAACAAAGTGAGAAAAACACAAGGTTTTTTGAACACTGAATAGCTACCCAAACACATCCTGATTTTTCAAAACACTTGAACTGTGAAACGGGTGCTGCTTCTGGGTAAGAACTGGCTGCTCACACTCACGCAGCCCAAGGACAGTAGCATTACCTATGTTGGATATGGTCAGGAGGGTATACCTCCACCTCAAGAGTCGTCTTGGTTGCCCAGAGCTCCTGGTCAGCCATCTGCCCTCCCAGTGGCATGAACAGAAACGACAATGAAGCAGGAAAGAGTTCAGGTGCCTCTTGGTGATCTCAGTGCTACAAAGGGTCCTTAGGGGAGCACTGAACCCCATTCTGAGGTGACTCAGCATCATTTGGATACCAGTAGACTAACTGATATGGTTGTTTGGAGGGATGCAGGGATACATATAAACTATTTTCAACATCTTATTCAAAAGCTATGGTGTCGCCAGCTTGGACACGGTGTGGCATGGGCCCATCACAGTTCATTGTATTTCTTTCAAAGCTTTGTGTTCTCCTAACAGTCCTAGATATGCTCACCTTTCAGTTCCTTCTCCCTAACCAAATGCTGTACTCTGATCTCTGTTACCAGTTCCACATGAGTTAACCTCTGAAGTCTAGTACCTGGGATGCATCAAATTTCTGCTACGGTTTCGTTTTCCTGCCAC
Source organism: Antrostomus carolinensis (assembly GCF_000700745.2). Taxonomy (NCBI): domain Eukaryota; kingdom Metazoa; phylum Chordata; class Aves; order Caprimulgiformes; family Caprimulgidae; genus Antrostomus; species Antrostomus carolinensis. Next base: position 15,093 of record NW_010288587.1, on the reverse strand, counting down.
ATGTACCCATTGCAGCCTTGCAATAACCTTTGTTTCTGAGTTTTCTCATCAGAGGATGATTGTGTGAACTCACTAAGAGATCCTTGGGATCTCTCCATGCAGAACAGCGTTATGCATTTCTGCCTCTTGGATCACAAGTCTTCAGCACACAGTGTGGTTTCAGTGCCAGATTCATGGCTGGCACCTTAACTCGTAGAGGCATGAGATTTATACCAAAAAGGTCCCTCTAGCACTTTCTAAGAGACTGAAGAGGAAGAGCTTATAAATGTCTTCAAGTACAACCCAAATCAAGAAGCATCACATGATAATACATGAAAGGGAAAAATTCTGAAGTACCTCTTAACTATACAGTGGTTACTGAGGGCAAAATTTAAGTTGTCTGAACTAAATTCAAACCATAGCTACATAATTTCCTACACAGGCTATATAAAGTTATTCACACAGTGCTGCTTATTCATCAGCCAGGCTTCCTTTCAGGAGCCTGTATCAACAGGCCAGAGACAAGAAAGCAGTCCACAGGGAAATGTTGTCAAACTTGCTGTATTCAGGGTATGTCCCAAACACAGTAAGGCAAGGGCAGTTTCTGGTGATGACACTCCTCACCTGCTTTGTGGAACCTGAAGGTCACCTGTCCATACCTGAGTGAGGTCCCTTTAGAAAAGGAGAGAGAAGATGGCACTTTCAGAGGGCAGGTCATCTGACTTTAGCTCAGGGACTCACCTTAGGCTGAAACAAACCAACACCCCATGGGCATGGCCTTTCCTGACAGTGGCAGGAACTGAGGGTGGCTCTCCAACTTACACACCTAATGCCCAAGTGGTCAAGTTGATGCAGAGGACTCCCCCTCCCCCGGCTCCAAGCAAAGTCAACATCTTTCCATATGGCGCTTACAGCCACCTTGTCTCCCTGAACACCATCCCTATATACTGTGCAGCACAGTACATATGCTGCCCTGACATATGCTGAACCATCCACAGTGTAAGCAAGAGTGTGTTTGGGCACCTCCTAAACCACTCAGAGCTCTGCAGATCCTGCTTCCCCCTGCTCCAAAGGACTCCAGCACCTTCTCCCTTTTATCTGAGATCACACAAAGCTCATACCTTATTCCCAAACCCAAACTTAAAAGGTAGTTCAGAAGGTACCGGTGACAAAGGAAACCTAATCCCACTGACCTTCAGTGAGACCTGGGCTCATTAAATCCCCTGACCACTCCTGGAAGCACAGTTTAGACTGTCACCGGCAGTGGGGATTTCTGACACTGGCTGCTGAAGGCATCACCCTCCTAATGGAGTCCCTGCACTCTGCTGCAGCTCTGCAGAACTAACTATAGTCCCTGGAAAGCTGACAGTGTGGCAGATCAGCACAGTTTAGACATACCTGTTCTCCTATGTATTGCTGCACGCACCACTTAAATTGATTACCTGTTGACAAGCTATAAATAAAGTTGCCAGTAGAGCACCATAACGTGTGACATTCCATGGGCTGAAGCAGAGCTGCATTTTCCCTACTTTAACCTAAGTGTCCTTTGAGTAGAGGTGCTTGCTTTGTCTTGATAACCAGTCAAGGAGGAGCTTCTTTCTCTGTCTTGCCTATCTGGCAACTTCTAAACTCCTGCCTGAAAGAATTACTCATTTGTTAGTGCCAGACTGTCATCTCTTTGAAAGTAGAGCCATGAGATCTTAACAGACTGGATGTACACGGCTGTTAAATTTATTAGTTAAGAAAAACAGCAAATGACAAGTGAATAAAGCACTCCTTGAGATGTTCGGACTACGGATTTTGTATAAATCAATAGCAAGTGCTATAAAATGTCAGAAAATACCAAATGAGGACAAAGGAATCAATAGATACCTTCTGAATTAAATGAGTGATGAATATTATTTACCAACCAAAATAAATTAAACTACAAACCCCCCTATGTTAAAGCAATATCCAGTGTCTTACTTGAAACCCCAAAGGAAGGCAATTCAGGGTTAATAAGGCTGGCAGCTCTGTCCTAAACAGCACCACTGAGGAAGAGGGGAACAGAGAGGAGGAGTAGGAAGAGAACAACTAAATTGCTTTGACACAAGTTGAGAATGAAATATTAACTCAAACATATTCCTCTTCATTCTGAATTCCCTTCATTTTTTGGGCTTGAGTCAAAAAGGCAGTGGCCACTTTTCAGTAACACGTTTGTACCATGCTTTGATTCTGATCTGGATCCCTAGATAGCAATATAATACCAATACTAAACCCAAGAATGGTTAGAAGTATACTAAATCCCTTATCACTGACTGAGGAAGCATTCTGTGCATTCCAGAGGTCCTTCCACCTCTGGGTTAGAAGCCAGCATGGGGTAGTGGCCCAAACAGTTTAAGGAGTTTATAGATATCTTGCCTTCATGGTTCTGGATCCCACCTTTGATAGCGTGCTAGGCCAGACACCCAACAGGAATACAGCCGTACAGTCACAAGGGCAGAACAGAAAACAGAAGACACAAGTTCACACAAAGTTTTGTAACAGCTGTGAATCTGCCCTTAATATAGTGTATCACTTCATTAAGCAACATATTTCTGCTTTTAATAGGCCCCTGTTTTTAAAAGCCCCTGTGTAACACACAGCCACACACCAATTACTTCCTGCCATGTATGTATTTTCTGTTCCTTTTAATGATGAAAGAAATCCATACGAGCTAAGATGCATACAGAAGAAATCAGATACCACTTATATTGGAAATACACCTATATATGTGTCTTCCAGCCTCTTGTTGAAGACTATTTACAGTACTCCTCACTCCCCTTTGAAGAAGTAGGTCAAAGAAGGGCAATGAAAATAGAACACAGAAAATCCCTCCTATGAAAGGTGACAGGAAAAAAAAGGGATTTTTTTTTTTTAATTTAAGGAAGAAAATCATTAGTACAGGACATGATACAATTTTCTGAAGGTGGGTATGGTAAAAAGGCAGTGGGTCCATTCTTTCTGCCTCTCAAAACAACAAAGGGCATACTATGAAAGCCAAAGGTGGTGTATTCAAACTAACAAAATCAAGTGCTTTTTTGCAAAATATGTAATTAGAGAGTGGAACTCAGTGCTGAAAGAAGTGCCTGAGGGAAAGAAAGTATCAACTTTCTACCAGTGTTAGCACAGCTGTAATACTAAGAAATTCACACTTAAAGCAGATACCAGTAACAAAGGTAAGTGCCTCACAGTGTATGCCATCTGGCAGAGCTGGAGATTCAGGTCAGCCATAACACAGGGGTGGCACATCTAACCGCTCTGACACTCACCAAATCCTTCTCTACCCTTTGCTGGAAACATCTGGTGCTGGCCTCTTTCAGAGACCAGTCTCCATTCAGTCTAGGTGAGTTAGAGATCTGAAGAAGTGTAGTCATTCCCATGGCCTTACAGATCATGGCTGGACCCTACAGCTTTACCTGGGGAGGCAGCTACTGTTCTTGATGTCAGTTACACTGGAGAAAAGTCGTCAGCTCAGAGTTAGAGCATTCTCAGGGTTTACAATGGTTATAGCTTTATGGCATTTAAAATCCCCACTGCATACAGACCAAAAGGTAAACATCAGAAATGAATCTTACTTCTTTGTTTGTATCTTTTTTACCTAAATAGCATCTCCATTTATTATCTGCCAATTACATCTTTCCAATCTGCAAGCAAGACAGATCTCAAAATCTCTGGTCCTGACAAAAGAAGCTGAACACCAGCCCACGCAATTGCCTTTGGGTCCGTGATTCTGCTCTGGCAGGACTTGGAGGGCTTCTGTTAGGAACAGCAGAGCTAATGGGATCAACTCTCCCCCTCCAGCGAGCAGAAGGTAGTGCTTTCCATTATTGAAGAGAGCAACCCTTCATCATCAGAGTGGAACAAGAATATGTGCTATCATGCTGCAGCGGACTGTGGGAAATCTACCCTCCCTGTGTGTGGGCAGGATGGATCACACCCAAGATACCACCTCATTTCTCAGCAAACCAGAACCAGTATGGGCAACACAAAAGAGGATGCCGGCACCCACTGCTACACTGAGAACGCTCAACGGTAATTCTCATAGGACTCTAGCAAAGCACATTTATCCTAAAGATTTAGGAGAGGCTGACCAAACACAGGAGCAGTCCACTCCCCACTCCTGCCACCCTCAGCACAGCCACAGTTTCCAGCTAGTGCAGTGAGATGGCCTTAATCTCACTCTGCCCTATTCTGACCTCTCTCAGCAGATTTGTCCTACCACCACTACCCTTTCTGGGCAACGCTAATATTTCTCACCAAGATTATAGGATGCTTCACGCACTTGCTCTGTTAATCCCTTGCGACATCTATTTCAGTACTGGACATAGACTAGCCTGAATCCTTTGCTGAAGCCTCCTTACTCTTCCTAAAGCACCTAGAGTGCGACTTTTGAGGATGATCTCCGAGCAGCTCGAATAAGAGATCTGTTTCATTAAAGCCCTACCTGTTGGTTGTTATTGTAATAAGCCTTCTCAGTGGAAACCAAACTGAAAGCGTGCCAGTTCACTGGTGCTGCTTGCTATTTCAGACGGTGTCACGAGCCATACAGGCTGCTGGTATTTGTGCTTCGGTTTCACTGCATGACTCCAACCACTCAAGGTCTTTATGAAAGTAATACATTCCAATCTAATCTACAACTAAATTAATGTCAGAAGTAAGACAGTTCCCCGAGTGATCAATAAGTGGGTTTTTCCCTATAGAAATATTAGAAGCAACTCACATCAATAAGCCTCAAATTTATGGGGCAATTCGGCTCTTCCATTTACAGCCTGAATAACTGGCCTTTGTATAAGATATTACATTACTAAATAACATGTGCTAAAAGGAGCTTCTCTGTTGCAGTCCCTGACCCTGTAACAGCCACAGTTTTCTGGGTCCATCAGCAGACGTAGTGAGGGACCTGAGATGTTCGCCTCAGCTAAGTCCCTTCCAAAATCAGCACAAAATTCTTTCTAAATGCATTATAGGCAACTAAATGCATTATATGCAGACCTACTTCAGGATTTAAATGAAGAGTGCTGGTAATGGGACCTTTGGAAGACAAATGACACTGACTTTGATCTCACGACCATCTATATGCTCACCTTTAAAACTATATATCATAAACAATATCCTGTTGAATATTCTTGGTCTTATCAACTGAGTCATATAAAACTAGGCTACAAAAATAATTAAGTCTATAAGGAAAGAACAATCCTTCACTAGAAGGACTAATAGGTCCCTATCATTTCTAACTTTTATGATTCCATACAAACTAGAAGACCTGAATTCAAGGGTCTGCTTATCTAACAGAAAGAGAGTAAATGAAAATCCCTTTTTTCCCCCATTATACAGTTTTAGATCATACAGCTTCTGAAAATAGGGAAAATAAGCTGAAAATTATATGGCAAACCATTAAATACCAAAAAAACCCTCTCTAAATCCTTCTTATGTAGTCACTGTTCATCCTTGGAGAACTAACAAGCATGTTGCCTTGATTCAACAATAAAATAATTATTGGCTGTGGTGAAAAGTAGCACAAGTTGGTGTGCTTGGTGCCCAGTGGAGACCCACTGGGACCTGCAGACTGCTGGTCTTGCTTTGTGCTGACTCTGACACTCCAAGGGCAACAAGCAAACCCAACCCTTTTGAAGCAGGACAATCTCTCCTCAACAATCCTGCCATGGGATCCATGGTGAAAATGGCTAGGAGTTTTCCAGAAAATGGTCTTCGATCCAGAAGAATTTTATTTTCATGGGGACAAATGTCAATTTAGCATCACAGGCCACATATTCAAGCTTTATTTTTATCAGATCAGCCTACTCGGCTTCATTCTCTGGGGTAAGTTCACCATTTTCACCTACATCTCCCCTGGAGAGCACAGCACCTCATGGGAATCACAGCACAGCTATTTTACTGCCCTCTTCCCCAAATCCTTGGCTGCGCTTAGACTACTCTTAAATTCTTTGAAAACTATTTTTCAAAATAAAAATTACAGTAAGGAAGAAAGTTGTTTGGCTCCAACACAGCCACTTTCTGTTTAGCAAACAAACTTGCAGAGCTCAGTAAGTCCAGCAATGGCTATTTTTCATTTCCCATTTATAAAAGAGCAATGACTGCTGTGCTGTATTCAAGGCAGAGCCTTGTCTTGCACACATTCTCTTCCTCTCTGTCATTTACTAAACTGTTTTTATTTAGGCATTATGATAAAAAGCAGGCACTCCTGCAAACTAATAATCTTCAGTTTCTTGACCCGATCAATGCTGATGTGGTGGAGAACTTCCAAGTGTCTTCAGATTAATTTCTCACATATCATCACGGACACTTGAGCAACAAATAGCCTGCTCTATTCCTGATAATAGAAGATTAGTAACACTAACAACATACAGAACAGATGAAGGAAAAATGGTATAAATCTTTCCAGCAATATATTTCATCAAATCTTGAGGCAGGTTTCCTACTGACAGATGCAAGTTCTTGCAGCCTTTGTGTACTGTTGTAGGAGACACCCTCATTTTGTGAAAAGTGAAGAAAGCAAAAATCAAATTCATTGTCATTTTCCTGTCATGTCCTCTTTAGAGTAGAACTGGAATGAAATTTGCCTGCTTTTCTTTCCGAAGTAGGCCTTCGTGCAAGTACTGCCAGTAAATCTCCATGTGACACCAGCCCTCAATGTGATGATTGTTGTGGAAGTGTCACAGTCTGCCAGGAATTCAGCCAAACTTGAAAATTACTTCTTTTATTCTTAGTTGAGGATGCAAATGCTCCAAAAACAAATGGAAAAGGAATCCTGGCTTGTCCCTTTTCCCGCTAGAGGGAAATCCAGCGAGTAGTGAGAACACTCTGACTCGTCTACATGATTTCTTTGCTTAGCCCTTTCACAGTAATGCATGTAAAAACAAGTGGCCATAACAGAAGTATTCATCTTAATCGCACAAAGCTTTCCTAGGCTCATCACGAACGCATCTGGAGTTTTCTATCTTTAGCATGCACTACCCTTACAATGTAGTGTTATTAAGGACAATTATTAAAGACATGTTTTAAAATAATTATTATAATGGTAACTCCACATATCACAAACATGAAAGAACGAAGGACTAACACTCCCCATGTCAAGGAAGCTACCAGTATCATCCCAAATGACAGACTCTCAAAAGTTATGAAGTCAAACTCCCAAGACCCACATGGACATGAGGGAGATTGCTTTGATTTCTTAAGTAATTTGCCTTATCATACGTGTGGCTTACTCACAAATAGAGGTAATGCTGAGGTGCTTGCCACCCTATCCCCTTCCATAGCCATCAGGCCTCCTCTTTCACCTCACAGGTGGATGCCAATAACACAAACTGTCTTCCAGCTCAGACGTCAGGGGTGGCTCAGACCCCACCCTGCCTAACACACAGCTCTGCTCTACGAAAGTGCTTACGGACAGGAAGTCCTCATACTGCAACCATTTTCAGGGCTGTGCCTGGATTTTTTATATAGGAATATTCCAGCTCATTCCTACCAGTTTGTGCATCTTCTAGACATGCTCACCAACCAGTGTGGCACCAAGACTGCTGAGAATCCATTAGAACAAGGTTGTGAATGTGGGGTGCTCTTGTCTTTAGTAAGGCTTCTTCATTTTGTTTTGTCACCGAAGAGGCAGCACTGGTCAAACTACGTGGTAAGCTAGAGCACAGAGCAGGCTGGCAAAGGACAAAATGGAAGTATTAGGCATCACCACTGCACCACCTTTTTCCTGGGTGAACTCAACTGGTCTTTACCTTCTAGGCTTGTTCCTTTTGTCTTCTTTTTTGTACCTGTTTCTCTAAAGGAAGCAGGCTTACAGCACGGACCCAGAGTGAGCTGAGATCACACAGACACACACATGCATGTTGACAGTGAAGCGGTCTCATTCGGATGGGCAGCACTTTCTGATCCTGCTCCAGGAAGAGCAGCATGTCAACTGTAGCTGGACCCTTGGCACAAGGACATTATTAGATGTAACCAGCCACTTCCTATGG
>NW_010288587.1:0-7065 GCF_000700745.2 Antrostomus carolinensis | reverse complement strand
CCATTTCCCGAAATCCATTTTCTTCACAGTTTCTTTTACTTCTTCCTGAGTCCCTTCCAGCCTCTTCATCTCTCTTTATCCTCATATTGAGATACTCTCCCCTCCCTCCCCTTCTCCCAAAAACCTTTTAAAAGAAGAAAACAGAAAAAGAAGATAGCTTTCCTACACTTTCTAAAAATCATAACTTTATTTGTTTTGCCTGCATGCTTTTCTTCCACCCCCTCCCAATCTGCTTTGTCTATATAAATAAATCACTTTTAAGCACAGACTGCTTATGACTTCCTACTACTACAGGGAAGAATTTAATAGGGTCGTCATTTCAGATGTAGTTTGTAGTGGCTGCAGTAACATGATACGATGTCCACTGCAACCATAAGAAGAAGACAAAAAGGCACGGCTATGGTGACTAAGTGAAGAAAGGATGGGGAAAAGGGGAAGCAACCAGTTTAACTACTAGGTCTTTGTAAATCCTTTGAAAGTAAGGATTTGGCCCACAGAAAACCCTGGCATTAGTCAACTGTGCTTATAATAATTACGTGACTTTATCATAAAGATATCCCTTGATATCTGAGGGGCTCTGAGGAACCCTAAGGTGGCATACTGGGGAAAAAACTTACAAGGAGAGCAGATGTGCAGCATTTTTTGGTACACTTTGCTGATCCAGCCTCGGTGGTAAGCTAGCATGTGTTCCTAACTTCTATCACAAACCCCATAAACCACATACATAAATGTTATAGATGCCACCATGGATGCCACATATGGAGTGGCTGTAAGAAGAACTATTAGTAGAAGAATGGTCGTTTTATTATTGAAGAGCCCCACAGGTACTCACATTTTAGCAACAGGCATAGCATAGGGAGCTTGAGTACCCACGGCCATCAGAGCAGTTGTGTGCAGCACTAGCACTAAGTGGATTTGTCGTAAGAAGTCAAAACAATGTGCGTAGCTAGCAGGTAAGGTGGCTGTCAAGAGGCAGCCTGGTGAAGCTCCAGCATAAGGGAGTTTGTCAGCTGTGCAGCAGTAGTGACAGTGACCAGTGGCAGCAGGGAGCAGACGAAGAGGAGAACTAACTGCTCGCATCTGGTCTGCACTGGGGGCAGCAGGGATGAGGGCTGCAGGAACATGGGGATTTTGTTCTGGGGCTGTTTGTGTCCCTGGGAGGTAATGGCAGCAGCACCAGCCTGGGGAAGGACACTGCCCATGCAGAATGACTTTCCCTTCCAAGACTGACAATTCAGAGACTCTCCTTTTGTTCTTATTTACTTGCAAATAATGGTTTCCTTGTATGCCTACCAAACAATATTTACGCAGGACTGGATATATAGCTCTCATTAGTACAAATACTACTACCTAAATAGGGCTATTTGTGACTCTACACCTCGAGTTTCACTCATCCCTGGTCTGAAGTGCACTAAAAGCACATTATTACTGCTTAAGATGCAAACTACTATGTTGAAAAATACCACTTTTTACCTGCAGTGAAAGAAGTTAAAAACTAATGGTTAGTTGAAACTAAGGTGAACAGTAAACAGAAACTCCTTGTGACCATGTGCAGGCTATTATTCCCAATCTGTAATGAGGTTATACTTACTACTTAGATTAATTACTCTTTTTCTTCTATCTTAATTTATTTTACACTTTAGGAAATCAACATGTCCACTAACCACTCTGTATGTGATAAAGAAACACAATAAAAACAATTTCTCTCTCAACCTCCCCAAAAAACCATTCTCAATAACGCAGTTTTGAATCCAGCATACCTTCTCCTAATGAGGTTTCAGCATGCCATAAATAACACTAATGAGACTTTGTCTTGCCCATGTAATATATTCCCTTAATATAGCTTTAGATTTTCTTATGTTGCATGGAAAACTAACAGCCATGGAAAGAAATGTCCTCCAATAGCACATTAAAACCGAAAGTACAATTAAATATAAATGAATTCTGTAATTTAATTGCACTATTTTCATTTTTAAAAATTCAGAAGAAAAGTAATGGTGTCATTTTTTCTATTGGTAAATAATAAAAGTGCTGAGGGAATCAGATAATATTTAAATAAACATTACTGTGACTATAGATGATACAAAGATACCTTTTATTGCCAGGTAAATTCTGTGTTTGCTAATGAAGAAAGAGTTCAAAGCATGTCCCTTTGCAAGCTGAGGGACCAGTCCTGCAGGTGTTATGCAAGTAGTCCCAGGTAAGGGACATAAGATTTGACTCTCTGGTTTTACAGAGCTAATAGTCTAAGTGTGTATTTCCAGCCTCAGGATGCAGATACTTTAAATATCATCTGCAAAATGCAGCCATTTAAGCAGAGGTTAACAGTGAAACAATCTCTTAGGCTGACGAGCGGTATGTATTTATGCAATCTGCAGCTCCCAACATTCTACAAGCAGGCCAACATTGTCTGGGTGGAATTTTTCTCTCTAAAAATACCAGCTCGTGGTTTTTTCCCCTCAAAAAAAGAAAAAAGAAAAAAAAATGTATTTTTGCAGAAAAATTAAATTATTATTTGGGGCAGTATAAATTTGAAGCTTACTCTATTTTTAAAGATCAATTGAAATGTTATGGCTGTCACCTTTTTTTCCTCAGAGAGCAATGTAAGGCTTATGCAAAATTTCAGTGGGAGCATGTGGAGAGTTTTACCATTGGTTTTCATGAAAATGGGTTAACTAGCTCTTTATTAGGATTCCACCTTTGATGCTAAAATTCAGTAAAACACCTTGGACTAGGCTGGGCAACGATGCAGTGACAAGAGAGGGAGATGAGACAGTAGCAAACTCCACCACAGAAACTCAATTACAATAAAGATGGTGGTGGTGATAGTGATATGGGCAAAAGCAGTTATGGGTATAAAAACGAAAATAATCAAATCTGAAGTGGAAGCAAAACTCCATTTCCGTAATTCCTTCGAGTCAAGAAGACAAGATGATCACAGCTTCTGACTTCTGAAAGAACTGGCACACCAAATTATAGGTTGGGCATCTGAACAAATGATTAATCCAGGGTGGAACTATATGGCTGAAGATTAGCGGATAAAATTACTTACATCAGAAAAGGGAAAGTGATTCATGCAAATATGAGCCTATTCAACTGATCTTACTAGCCTGTAAGGCTTTAGAACAACTCTTCCATGAGAGAATATCTAAAAGAGGTGTAGACAAATGGAAAATGGCTTGAAAATCAACATGGATTTACCAAAAGCAGACTAAACAAAATTAATAGCTTCCTTTGATGTGACTGATTTTCAAGATAATGTATTGACCTTATCTCTCTGGATTCTGGCAAAGTATTTATTAACTACACAGAAAACCCTCAGTCAAAATGGAGAAGATGGGTTTAAGAGAATAAGCAGCAAGGCTTATTGCAAGAAGGCAATCAAAGGCAAGGGCAAGAAGGCTCATACACAGCTCTGGTGAAACCTTCTCTGGAAGCCTGAGTATGGCTCTAGCTCCTGGCTCCTGAGATGGATACAAACCTCAGTGGGTGCAGGAAAACACTGCTAGGGCAATGTTAATATACAGAAAATAACCATAGTAGAAAGTAGTCAAGTATTATTTAGCCTAGAAAAAAGAAGGCTTGTAAGCTTCAGAATACAGCACTCTAGAATGGATTTCCAACAAAAATAACACGGTGAAAAATGTAAAAGGTTTCAACATAGATTTTGATCAGCCTTATAGAAGAATTATGGAAGAAATTACACTAAGACAGTTCTAGAAATAACAGTGTACTGGATTCAACGTTCATCTCTATATTCATATTTCCATGTGAGCAAATTGTTTCTCTATCATCTCTATCCTCATTCATACAAATTGTGTATTTTTCTCAAAGTGCTGATTGTTCTTTATACCCAAGAGAGTTTCTCTGCTTTTGTTCTAGCTAAATCTGTTGATTTAATAAAAGAGTATCGACCCTCCACACAACCGTTGCCTCAGTTTTGGTTTTTCCCAGTTTACTGGGTTTTGTGTTGTTTCTTTCTAAACTTCTCTAGTGACTAAACTTAGATTACACAGTTATAAATCAACAGCCTTCCCAGATAAGTGAGCAAGTCCCATGTGTTATTTCTGAAGAAGGAAAAAGACTCCTGACAAAATCAGATCCCCGTGAATGCTTGCTCAAGATCTCATTTTAATTCTACAGGTATAGGCATGAGTCAAGCTATGAGAAAAATCCAACAAAATTGCAAAACGTGGGTCAAAATAAAGCCACATTTTTCTTAAATTAATTTTTTTTCCCCTTAAAAAAATAGACCTTCAGCAGACCTAGTTATACAAGCATTATTAACTGCATTTTTTCAAGACTCTATAGTCTGGTGCCTGCAGGTGCTTCCAGAATAGTTAAGGGGGACTCAGTGATCATAAAGTCATAGTAAAATGCTAAATTTAACATGTAAGATCAAATAGCAACCTATGAAATCAAGTATGAGGGAGAAGTAAAAAGGGCAACTAAGCAGAAATGACAAGGGGAGCAAGAATGATCAATATTAGGATTTCAATTCTAGCTCTAGATAGATAGAGAGATCATTCCCCAATGTCCCTTTCTGGCAGGCAATATTAGCAGAAGTGATGTCAAATATTGTCATTTCATACCCAGACAACTGGCATTACTATCTCATTCTCAAAGTATCATCTTGGAGAGGCATGCCTAGACATACATTGGGCCACAAATCTGACAGGAACATCTCTGAACTTCCCTGCTTAGAAATGCAGCTGCACTTTGTCAAACTGCTTTGACTCACTTCCAGTTGAAATCTGACTCAGGACAATGGTCCTTATATTTCACTGAGGTTATTTATGATGCATCTTTTTCCCCATAAGATATTGTCTTTGAGCTGTTTTTTCTTCTTGCATTACTTCTGTCTTTCAAAGACCCAGAAACTGCTGAAAAGAGATAAATGAGTCTTACCATTCATTTTGCTGGAACTGGGTTGCTACTGCTTAGCTGTTGCCAACACCCCAGTAACACCAGCAGCCTGGAAGAAATAACCTGCACACGGAATACATGCATTTAACAAGAAGTCAATGACAGAAACCAGAGAGTTTGATTTTCCTTGTACGTATAGATCTTTTCTCATGCATGGGCTACACTGGTATAAAATGCCCATAAAGGACCCCGGTTAGCCTGGGGCTCTACACAGCTACAAATCTTGAACCAATATACAAGGTTCAGAGAGCAAAAGGACACAGTGGATTACAGAAAACCAGAAAACAGGTAAGTGCTGAGTTTCATTGGGTTAATGCTTACAATAGTCTTGAATAGTGCTCAAAAGTTAAAGGTCTTCACACTTTTAAGACTATGCTGTACTTCAGTTGTGCTCCCATCTCTGCCTCGGTAACTTCAAACCAAGCCAACTCCAGCACCATGCTGCTCCACCAGGCTAGGTTGAATGCCCAACAGCAGACCAACGCCCACAACTGGTACCTGATGGCCTCAGAACTGTGGGGTTTTCACCTTGTCTAGGCCATGGTGTTCTGGTAAACCTGCACCTCCCAGGTGAGGTGCTTTGGAGTTTGACCTGTCTTGCACGTCAACTCTAGACATAGCACTTACTTACATAAAAACTGAGAAAATCTCGTTTTCAGTTCAGAGTTTGATACTGCTTCAGCAAGCATTGACAAATATGAGGTGGATAGTCAACAGAACTCTTCCCCCACAAACACACATACTTTCATGTGGCAGATTAAATGGAACTCATGCCAACATAGTATGTTTTTACTGAGTTCCGTTTCCATGCAGGGAATACTGGCTCCTAACGCAGAAAATGGTCACTTGGGGTAAAAATATCCAGGATGAACAAGAAAGTCATCCTTATCCTGCTCTTGCTCTTGCTAGATGTATCTCACGTAGCAGAAGGGATGACCTATCAGAGAGTGTAACTCTCTACAGTCAACGTATGCCTTTATCAGGTATTCATTTATGAAGGATTTCATTGCATGCTGCTTTAACTTAAATAGATGCATACAGTACATATTTAAATTTTATATGGCTGTAACTTTGTCATAGAATCGTTTAGGTTGTTTTCAGTTTAATAGCAGGATCACTAGATAATACTTTATTCAGGAAAGATTACGGTAGATTTATTCCTGTAGCAGTATCTGTGAACATGCCCTCTCTATGTTTTTGACCACCAGATATTCCGTTTCCAGGAGGAAAAAATCTGTAACAAAATGTTTTCAGAAACTAAGAAACAGTTTCTTTTTCACTGCACCCCTTAGCTCATCACTGAAATATCTCCTCATATTTTCATTACAAGTAAGACATTATGACACTGAACTTAATGTATAGACAAATGTGATAACATACAAAGTGCTTCTCATGCCAGACTCTGCATAAATTTAGGAGGAGTCCTGTGGATTCACTGAAGAAAGAACAGGCAGTGCTGCACTTCCAGAATTTTAACAATAGATTTACTCTTCTGCTTTTGCACTCAACCGCCTGCTATTTCAGACAAACATGCAGATCTAAAATAACTTACATCCTTAAAACAAAATGCTTTAGGAAGTTGCAGGAGAAACAACCATATTGAGAAAAATAAGCACTGAGAAGAGAAGAGTAGCTCCAGAGCTTGGAACTGAGCTTTGGCTTGATCACCGGTCACCAAAGAATGCAAATGCTATCTGAGCAAACAAAACCCTTTGAATCCATACAAACTTAGGGGAAACCTTGTGAGAATGGACCTTCCTGTGATATTTCTTACACTTTCTGCTTCCATTTTTCTTGGAAATACCATAAACAAGTCTCTTTTGGGGTATTCAGTAATCCAAGGCAACAACAGAAATCCTCACAAATAAAGATATAGGGGTAAAAAGGGAACGAAACTGGGTCTTTTAGAACTTCACAAAAAAAGCTTAGAAAGGTCCTATCATCAAGTACCTATATAAAAGTATTCTTCTATTTTCACTTGTACAATTTCTTCCTCTCCACCGATGGTTCCAGATAACACACAATAAAGTGAAGGTACCTATACAGTCTTTAGTTTTTTCCTCAAGACTCTCACAGCATTACCATTTTAGAGAACATGAAAAGTGCCCATCTCTCATTTCAGCTAATTAATATAAGTAT
>NW_010288586.1:0-6616 GCF_000700745.2 Antrostomus carolinensis | reverse complement strand
CGGGGGCTCATTTCTGCAGTGTTGTATGAGCCCAGGTTTGACACGAGAGCTCATAAGCTCAGGCGAGGTAATCACCTGATCTGGGCGGGGGAGTAGACACGTCCGTGCCCTTTCCCCCTCGTTCTGTCTCTAAAATTAGCAGCTCCCCGGGTTAAGAAGGATCCACCCATCTCCATGTACCTCCTACAAAAGCGCTGCTGCACACACTGTCCTGCAGGATCCAGACATTCAGCCTTTTATAATCATCAACTTACTCTGTTAGAGGGGAAAACAAAGTTAAATCTTGCATGTAAATCATTCTTTTCTTTTTTTTTTTCTTTTGCTTTCCCAGATCAGAACAAAGAAGCTGCAGCTCGTTCTCAAAATGCAGTATTCCCATCACTGTGAGCACCTGTTAGAGAGACTGAACAAGCAGCGAGAAGCCGGCTTTCTTTGTGACTGCACTGTTGTTATTGGGGAATGCCAGTTCAAAGCACACAGAAACGTGCTGGCCTCTTTCAGCGAGTACTTCGGTGCATTTTACAGAGACACGTCTGACAATAATGTTGTTTTGGATCAGACTCAAGTGAAAGCTGATGGATTCCAAAAACTCCTGGAATTTATTTATACTGGAAACTTAAACCTTGACAGGTAACATACACTGTTAAAGGGGGAAAGACAATAGGGAAATAAACTTTGTGTTGAGGCAATACTGGCTTTTTTTGTTCTTTGTAATAAGTTCTGGAGGGAAAAATATAGTAGTGGATGTGATTAACCAGTTGAGGATCATCTATTTGCATGTTTAAAATATCACGTGGTATGTGAGTGTCAAAACAAAGGTATGTTGTCTGATATTTCACTGAGTGGTAGTTTCACTCTCTAAATCTTTCTGTGTGGATTGGAAGGGATTAACAATCTGATGTCATTACCGGGAGAGAGAAGGATAAGTGTGTTCTTTCTGAAGTTGGATTGTGGAAGTCCATTTTTTGCAGAGAACACACAGAAACTGTATGTAGAGTAGAGACTAAAGTCTGAGGAATGCATGAAAATGGGCACGAATTTAAAAAAAAAATGTTTTCTAGAATTTGCATGATTTTTTTCTTAAAAATCTGACATTATAGTGTCCAAAAGGAGTCACAGAAAAAGCGTTTCCCCTCCTTACTGTGTTGGTTTTGTGCCCGTTGTGTTGCTTTGTGTACAGTGAGGATTCTTAGCAGTGCTCTTCTCTCAGGGAAAGGAAGAGGCTCCCTCGTGAGGGAAGCGTGACTGCTTGGAAGTAATGTAGGCCAGAGTTTTAACTCCTTTCTCAACGTCTGGCATCAAATGCATTTTAAAAAAGCTTTGTTCTGTTGATGTCTGAAAACTCATGCTCCATAATTTAAGTGTGTACATGCAGGGTGGTGGTTTTTTAAATTAGCTCCAAGCGTTAATAAGCTGTGTGGTGAAGTCAGGGATCTGTGCTTTGCAAATTACGGCTGAGCAGCAGCGTGCAGCGTTCTTGATGCCCGTCTGGGACCCCAGCAGGAGAGTTCCTGGATTAATTCTGAGCAGTTGAGATCTCTGAAGGAAGAGGAAGGTGAAAGTACAGTTCTCACCCAGGGAGAACTGTTTGACTGAAGATGCCACCCACAGGTCTGACCATGTGCACCCGTCACCTAGTGCCGTGTCCCTCTAGGCGACCGCTGCAACCGTCTGCAAATTCTGTTGTCCTCTGTGGTGGTGGGTGCATGACTGACACCAGGAGGCTGTACTTTGAACTCAGTGCCAGTTTAATACAGGATGCTGAAACAGTTCTCTTCCCATTCAGAGAGTAATTGCGGCTGGCTACTTACTGCTTCATTGCATTTACTGTGTAATAGATGGTTAGAATGATGTTATTTGCCATCAAACTCTCTTTAAAGTGCTGTAAATCCATCAGTGCATTGATGGTTCATGTTGCCACCTTTTCCAGATCAATTTTTTTCCTAAACTGTCAAGGCACTTGTTGCAGGAACTGAAAAAATAGAGTATAGTAGTTTAAATGAGGACTTCCTTGGGGTTAACGCTGGCTGTGTGCAGCTGATACAGAATTAAGACTGTTTGCAACTTGTTTTATAAAACAAGATTAATAGCTGCCTCACAGAAGTGCTGAGGTGAATTACTTAAGACTTTTGGCAGAAGGATTATAGAATGGTAATTTATGTGTTTTATTCTCCGGTGTTTTATCCCTTTATGCTGTGATTTCTGAGCTTTTTGGACCAATAACCCCATGTTTAGCCTGACCACCTTACAACTGGACTTTTAACTTTAAAATTCTACAAAAGACACGTAACTGAAAATAAATAACTGGAAATAAAGCTGTGGATCTGCAGATCCCACTAGACACGGGCCATCAGTTGGGGAGCGATTGTCACACCAGTGTCTTGTGGCACTACAGCACCTGAGAGATTAGACCTCGCTGTGTGTGTTCTCAAAGGTACATTTCCTGACAGTGTAACTTTTCTGTAGCTCTGCTGTCTGTATTTGGTACAGAACAAGTGTTTGCTTTGCCCAGAGTATTGTCACCCAAGTCTTGGGTTTTTTTTTTTTGCAGCTGGAATGTTAAAGAAATTCACCAGGCTGCTGACTATCTCAAAGTAGAAGAAGTGGTCACTAAATGCAAAATCAAGATGGAAGACTTTGCTTTCCTTGCTAATCCCTCTTCTACGGAGACATCCAGCATCACTGGAAACGTTGAAATGAATCAGCAGACTTGTCTTCTGACTCTGCGAGATTACGATAACCGGGAGAAAGCAGACGCTGCTTCTGCAGAGTTGGTTCCACCACAGGCCAAGAAAACAGACTTGGAAAAGAAATCTCCTCAAACCAAAAAGCGAAAGAAGAGTTTCAGCTCCCCCAAAAGCGTGCAGAACAAATCCGTACAATATCAGAACGACGCGACCGAGAACACGTCCATTGAAATGTTTTTAGATGCAAATAAGTTGGCCACCCAGATCACGGAGCAGGCTGCGCAGGGCAGCGATAACTCTCAGCTACAGCTGGCATCTGTGGTGGAAAGCGAAACGCTGGCGGCGCAGGACATCCTCGTTCAGACTATTGCAGCGAAACAGAAGCGGGGCAAGCCGCAGCAGAGCTGTGCGCTGAAGGAGCACTGCATGTCTAACATAGCCAGTGAGAAGAACCCTTACCAGCTGGAGAGTTCAGGAGAAGAGCTTGACCAGAAGTACTCCAAAGCTAAACCGGTGTGCAACACCTGTGGGAAAGTCTTCTCTGAAGCCAGTAGCCTCCGTCGACACATGAGGATACACAAAGGAGTGAAACCCTACGTGTGTCAGCTTTGTGGGAAGGCGTTCACCCAGTGCAATCAGTTGAAAACACATGTGAGAACTCACACAGGTAAGCTGCTGCTGGCCTTGTCTCGGGGACTCTGCACACCTGTAGTCACAGCCTGTGAATACAGGACTGAAAACATCTTTGTGTTCTGACTTCTTCCTCTGGAAATGTGGTCTGCTGCTGGTACACGTACGGGGATAGTGCTTAGATCCTGGTAGCATGAAATGTTTCAGCATTTTTTAGTACTAAATCATAGTTTCTACTTTAAATAGCTAGAGAGGACTTTATTAGTCTGAGCATCTTGATTTCTGGAAAGACTCCAAAGAGCTGGCTACCCTTTAACTCTGTAGGGCGATGGAGTGCCAAAAATTATTGCCAGTAGAGCATGAAAAACTCACTGTACTTCATACCAGAATTTCTATTGTTTGTGGGGTTTTTTTAAACTTCAAATCCTACTATATGTTTGATAACAAAAGTTGGGTGACAAGTAGGTAACTTCTCTTAAAAAAGGCAGGGGAGGTGGCTGAATTACTACAGCATTTGAGATTTTACTTAGTAAAATGCTCAGCTGAAATGTGTGATGGTGTTACGATCTCTGCATTCAGTAACATTGCCAGAAGCTTCTGTGGTATCAAGAGCTGCTGGACAAAGCATCAAAGAGAAATTAATTATGAACACTTAAACGTTACAACAACACGTCTGACTTAAAAAGATTATGACCAGTAAATTGCTGGAGCCTGGGAAGATGTACAGGAGCAGCACTGTGCTTGTCTGTTTGAATGTTCTTCCCTAGAGATGGAAGACTTGAGGCCAGGTTGGTTCCTTCTTCAGCAATAGCTGTTCTTCTGCCACTGCCTTTTGCTGCTCTACCCAGCCCAGTGAGCAGCAGGGGGACCTGGTTTATGTAGTTTTCTTCTTTTTGTGTCTATCATTCAGAATTCTGAAGTAACAGTGAATTAGGCAAAAAAATTATTTACTTTTGCTCTTTTTTTTCCCCCTTTGGAAAACTCTGAGCAGAGGCCAGCAGTGGAGCTCTTTCCAGGAATGTGTGAAGATGTAAACAGGTGAAGATGAGGCTTTGAGCAACCTGGTCTGGTGGGAGGTGTCCCTGCTGATGGCAGGGGGGTTGGGACTGGATGAGCTTTAAGGTCCCTTCCAACCCAAACCATTCTGTGATTCTATGATGTGTTGAGGTGCAGCAGCAGGAGAACACCTTGCTCTTTTGGTCACCGAGGGAGAGGATTTCAGATGTTGTCAGCCACTGACTAACCAAAGATCCGTGTGTGAGGTGGAGCTTGTGAGCAGTGTTCAGGGTCAGTTTGCTGGTAGGAATGTCAGCTGCACTTTCTGCTTTTGAGAGTGTTGTACTGTGAATTTTTGCAGGGGTGGGTGTGGAATTTCACAGTGTTGGTTGCTCAATGGCAGGGGAGATGTCTCATACTTTTATTTTTGAAGTTTTTACATACACAATGTACTTAATTGTCGAGTTCCTGGTTTGATTGGGCACTGCCATAGGAACGCAGGCGTAGGCTCTTTTATACAATTGTCTAAAACTGCAGAGTTTTACAATTATTACCTTTTTTTTTCCCCAAAAGCTAATACGTTAAAAAATAATCTGTTATCTGCTGTATGCCTGGCACATTCTACTTCAGTGGACTGAGGAGGGGATGTTCCAAGATGTTATTTGTAAGAAGTATTAGGCCGGACACTTGAGCTTTGCTCAGGTAATGGATGGGAAAGCTTTCTTAGGTAAATACAGAGAGCACAAGGGTTTTATTTCTCACTAGGGGAGAAGCCATACAAGTGTGAACTGTGCGACAAAGGCTTTGCTCAGAAGTGCCAGTTGGTGTTCCACAGTCGGATGCACCACGGAGAAGAGAAGCCCTACAAATGTGATGTCTGCAATCTGCAGTTCGCAACTTCCAGCAATCTGAAGATTCATGCCAGGTAGGCTAAAGTCAGATCCTGCAAATGCTTATCCATGTGTTTAATTAAAGAGAATAATTTACTCCAGCGTGTGTGAGAGTTCCACATTCACATAATTTGGTCATTTCTACTCCTTTTCTCTTGGGTCTTCCCTCACATGGCGTAGCAGAATAATTAGATCTACGTACTTGCTCGTTAGGGAAGTGATTTGTGATTTATGAATGTTACAGCCTACACACCGGTATCCTTATGGCAGTGATGTGGGGTGGTTTGTTTTGGTTTAAACTGCTTGGTAGCACCAAAGAGGAGAGAGTTCCATGATGGGAAGTAAAACAGAACAATTCTCACTGTTCACTGTCTTTTTTGCATTTTTTTTGGTGGGAGGAGGAATTAAGTTCCCTTCTTAGGAATCATCATTTTCTCTTTCAGTGCATGTGGTGCCAGATGTGCCCAGTTCCACGTGCAGAGCCTGTAGTTCAGTTCAGCTGCTGTTGCAGTCGTGGACGTGCTGATTCCCAGAGTCAACAGACACTGAATTTCACTCTGTGGGAAGCTGCCAACTCAAATCCAAACTCATAGCTGTTAACTTTTTTTTTAGCCAGCACTGAGCCAGCACTGTGCCCTCGTGGCCAGGAAGGCCAATGGCATCCTGGGGTGCATTAGAAGGGGTGTGGTTAGTAGGTCGAGAGAGGTTCTCCTCCCCCTCTACTCTGCCCTGGTGAGGCCACATCTGGAATATTGTGTCCAGTTCTGGGCCCCACAGTTCAGGAAGGACAGGGAACTGCTGGAGAGAGTCCAGCACAGAGCCACCAAGATGATGAAGGGAGTGGAGCATCTCCCTGATGAGGAAAGGCTGAGGGAGCTGGGGCTCTTTAATGAGGTCTCCCCTCAGTCTCCTCTTCTCCAAGCTAATGTTTATAAATATGTAAAGGGCGAATGTCAGGAGGATGGAGCCAGGCTCTTCTCAGTGATGCCCAATGGTAGGACAAGGGGCAATGGGTGTGAGCTGGAACACAGGAGGTTCCGCTTAAACTTGAGAAGAAACTTCTTTACAGTGAGGGTGACAGAGCACTGGGACAGGCTGCCCAGGGAGGGTGTGGAGTCTCCTTCTCTGGAGACATTCAGGACCTGCCTGGACGCCTTCCTGTGTGATCTCATTTAGGTTCCTGCTCTGGCAGGGGGATTGGACTGGATGATCTTTCAAGGTCCCTTCCAATCCCCAACATTCTGTGATTCTGTGATTAGCACAAGGAACTTTGGGGATAAAATACTAATTGAGGAAAGTTACTTAATTGTGGGTGTTGCTTCCCTCTCTGCCAGGAGGTGACTGACTGAGGTCTGTGTTCGTTCGCAGGAAGCACAGCGGCGAGAAGCCCTACGTCTGTGATCGGTGCGGTCA
>NW_010288584.1:0-1594 GCF_000700745.2 Antrostomus carolinensis | reverse complement strand
TGGACTCCATCATCCTTGTGGGTCCCTTCAATTCACAGTGTTCTATGATTCTATGATTTTACGAAATGCAATAAACCCCCCGCTTTACAGATCCACCATGTGCCTGGGGGACGGGCAGTGATGTTCCGTGGAGATCCCTTCTCCTGCTGTGCCATCCTGCCCTGGAGATGGATCGATCCCCTCTGGGAGGTTGGATGGAGAGTCCAGGCAGGAGGAGCATCCTTCCCTGCAGCACATCCCCGCGGCTCAGAGCTCGCTGTTTAGAGAAACCAGCCACACGCTGTCGATGTCTCACCTCCCTGCAGAGGAGCTGGGCTCATAGCCTGGAGTTTCCTGGCATGGTTTTGCCCCCCTGACCCGCTGGCACGCAGCAGCAGGGGCTCGGCACAGCTGATGCTGGCTGGGAGGCTGCAGGGGAGAAAGGCATCAAGGCAGCAAAAAACCCTGGGAACTGCCCTCTCCTGGAAATCGGTCGCAACGGACAGGAGGGTTGAGGAGATGAGCTCTCATCTGCTACTTGTTTTCTTATTTATTTAATTTATTTAGATGCAATTAAATGCAGCCACCCAGCCGGTGCCTCCTCACACTTGCTAAGGGAAGCGTGGCAGAAACTGAAAACCAAGACCTGAAAAAAAAAAATCATTTAAAAAAAAATCCATAAAAAAAAAAAAAAATCTGCATTTCAGATAAATTCCAGCCTTGTCAGTCCTGCAGGATCACAGCGCTGGAGACAGAGACCTGTGAGCTGATTTCAACCA
This sequence comes from Antrostomus carolinensis, assembly GCF_000700745.2. Taxonomy (NCBI): domain Eukaryota; kingdom Metazoa; phylum Chordata; class Aves; order Caprimulgiformes; family Caprimulgidae; genus Antrostomus; species Antrostomus carolinensis. Next base: position 836 of record NW_010288584.1, on the reverse strand, counting down.
CCAAGGTGGAGATTCAGGAAGGGAAAGGCAATTTGGAGGACACAGGGTCAGTGTCCTCCTGGCCAGTGACTTTGATTTTTGGCCCTGTCTTTTGAAGAAGGTTTGGCATCCAGCTCCGAGATCCCTCCACCTCCTCGCTGCGGGATGGAAATGGCTGCAATGCCAGCGCTGCCCAGGGCTGAGGGGTTGGCAGGGCTGCTCCACACACGGCTTTGCACAAAAATGAGAGAGAAATGAACACCCACTTCGTTCCTTAGAGCATCCTCCCCGTGCAAATTAAACGGAGGGCTTTACCGTGTCCCCATGAGGATTTTATCCTACTTGACCACAACACAAATAGAAGGAAAATCCAATCCAATTATATCAGTGCAACTTTTTTTTTTTCCTTTTTTTTTTTAGCAAAGAGAACCATTTGAGATGGGATTCTTGAATCATTTTTCACTACTTCTGCTCCAGATGGGCCCCAACACAGACCTGTCCCCAACGCTGCAGTTGTTTCATGTGATATTTTCCTTTCCTCCCTCCCAAATGCCAACTCGTGTGAGCCACCCACATGTGCACCCACCTCCAAGGCTTTCAGCATCGTTTGCTCACAGAGGATCCCTTTTAAGTGCTGAAAACTCCCAACCACGTCCTTCAGGAGCCTGGCCAGGGCTTGGACCCACCTGTGGAGCCAACACCAGAGCCCTCACCCTTGGTCAGGACCATCACCCCCACCTTTGGCATTTCACAGAAAGCATCTGTAAAGCAGGAGGGGGTTTATTGCATTTAACACCTCCCTGGGAAGAAAACCAGGCAATGGACCCAACATCCTTCCCCCAACTCCAGTTAATAGC
>NW_010288583.1:2905-4290 GCF_000700745.2 Antrostomus carolinensis | reverse complement strand
AAGGAGGGGGAGGCTGATGGGGGAGGGCGGGGGAGAGAAAGCAGCAAGTTATTCAAATTCAGCCTCATCTGAATAATCCTTAATTTGATCCAGTCAGAGCTGCAGACTGTACATTAAAAATAAATGTCCAGGAGGCATTTACTGTAGTTGATTTTTTTTTTTTTTTAATATAGGGGTTTTAAAAATGCAACGTCTCTCCAGCCCCTCCCCCCAAATAGGGAGTGAGTTTTCAGGTATTGCACGAACCTTGCAGAGTGATGATATCAGTGTGTCTGCAACACCTAGGTTCAATGCTTGAACCCCCCAACTATAATTTGTATGTTCACAAATATATATGGCAGTTGCATTCTTTGTATAGTTTGTTATGGTCTGGTGTGTAATGTAAATATAAAGATCAGAACCAAAACACAGCCTCACTCTCCCCATAACGACCAAAAGAAAAAAAAAAAGTTGCTTTGCAAACTTAAAAAGAATGACATTAGTGCCACGTTACTGTCTGAGCCAGCAATGATTATTTGGTCTGTTTGCTCCCATTCAGAGTTAATACACGACAATAGTTTTACTCTGTGCTGCTTGACGTGAAACCACTGGGGTTGGGCAATTCTGTTCCAAACAAATACAACTTCTACACCCATCCCTGGGACAGCGAGCCGAGAGCTGAGCGAGTTTTGCAATGGAGAAAAGCATCACTTACCACGGCGGGGATCTAGATCTCGGCAAATGCTGCCAGTAGGTCTGAGAAGTGAAAAAAACTGGAAGGGAAGCGCAAAAGGCAGAAAGTTGGAAAGGGGGATTTGTGTGTCTGCGTGTGTGTGTGTGTGCGCGCGTATAAAAGCCAGAGGGAAATGCGAGCACAGCGCTCCCTGCTCTCCCTGGTCGCCACCAAAACAAAGATCCAGGAGTTAAGGGAGCAAAGCTGTGCCAGATCTACACACACAGCTCCTCAGGGCCAAACCTCAGCTTCTCACTCACTCCAGCTAGCGACAAGGGTTAATGCTCCAGAGGGACAGGCTAGCCGGCCCCTGACACCATTGGCTAGGAAAGAAATCAGGTTTAAGGTAAATTTACAGGCATTTTACAAGTTACAAAGGGATCATTTTAAATTTAATAATAATAATAATAATAATAGAACCTATCCTGGAGCAGTGGGCTAAAAAGTGAGAGCACGTCCCTCTCCCCTGCCCCCATAGCAAACGCTCCGCGGTCCTGTCCCGACGCAGGAGCCGGTGCCCGGTGCCTTCCCCAGCCCTCCCCGGTGGACCGGGGCATCCCTAGAAACACAATGTAGGGACTACCCTAGGGAAAAAAAGGGCTGGGGTAGGGAGGAAGGAACGCAGCCATGAGCACTAGATGCAAAGGTTCATCTTCGCACTTGAGGGAGATCA
>NW_010288583.1:2545-2803 GCF_000700745.2 Antrostomus carolinensis | reverse complement strand
ACCGTCCCCCTGAACGCCCTCCGCGCCCCTGCAAATACCGGGGAGCTTCCCCTTCGGCTAAGGGGGGAAATGGAAGAAACAAAAAAGCCTGGTTGGAAGAGGAAACAAAAATATATACGTTCATACACAGCTGTGTAAAGGTTGGAGTAAGTGGCGACCACAGTGCGAGCCCGAAACCAGCTTCCACTCGGGGAACGGAGGTCAGGATCTGCCCTTTCTGAAGGGAACAGGCGACATGATGGACATCGGCTTTATTGT
>NW_010288583.1:1688-2425 GCF_000700745.2 Antrostomus carolinensis | reverse complement strand
TCGGCAGCTCTGGGCAAGGAGGAGAGAGGAGGCGACGGAGAGGGGTGAGATGTGACGGAGAGGGAGAAGAAGAGGGAACTGTCGCTGGTCAGCCAGGCTCGCTCCACCCGGCAGGGCCCTTCTGGGAACTTCAGAGGGGCAGGGCCGCGCGCCTGCGGCCGTGCCCGCTCCGGGGAACGCGCCCAGGTGTGCCCAGGAGCCCCAGGCCGGCTCCGAGGGCTCCTGCCTCTGTCTTGGCCACTCCCTACCGGGCTCTGGAGAGAAAGAAAAACACACCTCATTAGCAAGCTTGAGAAGTACATTTCTGATAACATGGGATGTAATTTTGCCACCGTACAAAAGGCTTTAAAAACCAGTTTGTGCCGCTGAACAATGACTGCTGGGGATTATTCTTATTTGTTAAAAAAAAAAAAAAAGTTATTCTTATTTTTAAAAAAAAAAAAAAAAACCTGCGGCCTGCAAACGGTGCGTTTGTTCCTCGGATCTATCGTGCAATGTCGATCCATCAGCAATAAAATACACTGGGCCATACAGTATGATGAGATTTTACTAAGAGGAGCGAGGCAGAAAGGAATCCATTACAAGAACCTTTCTCCCTTCCCCCGAGACCGTACTTTTCTGGCGACTGCGCCGGTTACCTTTTGCCACACAAGCCCACGAAAAGCCACTCGGCTGGCGGACACGGGAGCCGAGAATCGCTGCTTGGAGAGACCCGGTGATTTGCTAAAGCGCCCGTT
>NW_010288583.1:1387-1604 GCF_000700745.2 Antrostomus carolinensis | reverse complement strand
GCGGCGGCGGCGCTCCCCTACGCGGGAGCGGAGGCGGGCGCGGTTACCTTCCGCGGGCGGTGGGGTGGGTTATAAATATTCAACAGCACGTGGAGCTGGGCAGTGGGCGCGCATGCGCCGCCGGGGCTCCCGCCGGGGTGCGCGCACACGCACACACCGCGCCCGCGCACGGCCGCGATTTCTAGGAACCGTCCCCAGACAGGCGGCACCGCACTGA
>NW_010288583.1:0-1354 GCF_000700745.2 Antrostomus carolinensis | reverse complement strand
AAACACAACGCACATGTCCCGGCGGGTGGGGACCTGGGGGGCTTGCTGATGTGGGTGTTACGGGGTTTTTTTTCTCCTTTTATTTTTCCTTCAGCCTTTGACCGTGTTCTTCACGGGATTTTTGGAAAAGAGGAAAACCCGAAAGAATCTTAAAGCCCTGACCCGTGCCGATACACAACTATCAGAATTTTTGCTAAGCAAAGCCTTGCCCACGTCTCGCGAACGGGCACGTGTGGACGTGGACTGGAGTGTGCATCGCCCACCATGTGCTCTGCCTCACCCCCGCTACCCCAGACAGCTAACACTGCGTTTGGGTCCCGAGATGTAAACACATGCACAATCACAGATCCACACACGGAGCATTTTTTTAATAGCAGTTTCATAGAGAGGTAGTATGATCGCATATATCTAAAAGGTAATTAATTTGATTTATTATACTTGAAAAATCCTGTCTGCAGTACGGGCGTCATCTGGAAACTTCATGCTATTTTATACTATCGTTCTAAAGCCGAAATAAATGTTACGAATTGATGACAGCTTCCAGCTGCATGATAAAAATAGCCCCTTCGCTTCACAGGATCGTGTTTCTTGTTATCGAAGATGAACCAAGTCTGACCCATAGAGTTTAGCAGCGGAAAAAAAAAAACACACTGATATAAAATTAAAACCTTGACCATATTTAATATATAATGCACCCTAAAACACAGCCTCTTTTTGGTGAAAAGGAAACCACTTTAGTACTTTCAGCAAGTTGAAGAAATCTAACCTGCGCCTAGTTCAAAATAGGAATCTCAATTATTAATCTCTCCGGTCGAATTTGGAAAATATACTCATTTTGTTACAAAAGCGATCCATTGTACAAAGGCGTTTGCATTGAATAATAGATGTGAGCCTTCGAAAATATACCTCCACGTAAACACATGAATATGTCTCTTTCTAGAAACACCACTCTTTCTTTACATGCAAGTATAGATAGAGTGATGTATATGTATTTATAGATACGTATATATTTGTAATAAAACTAGTAACGCGAACGGTGATTCCCGTGAGCGTGTGCGCATCTGCAGCAATGACCGCGCGTCCTGTGGATTATACCCACAAAACAGACAGTGCACGTCCCCGCCACGGGATGCCCTTCGCCCGCGGTGCCGTCCCGTGGCCAGGCGCGGAGGACGGGTATGGCGGAAAGGCTCCGCGGGCAGGGCTGCATGGTCGCGCCGGGCCCCGGCCGGGCTTCCCAGAGCTCCCTGGCCTCCCCCCGGCAGCAAACCCCCGCTCAGGAGAGAATTGCCACATTTTGAGGGAAACGTGCTGATTTCGCGCTGCGCCGCGGGGCTCAATCCCTGATTTCAAG
>NW_010288582.1:0-937 GCF_000700745.2 Antrostomus carolinensis | reverse complement strand
GGCGTGGGAGAGAAAACTTTACACCGAACAGCTTCTCTCCCTGCTTAAATAACCAGCTCCCTGCCGAGCCTCCCCTTGCGAGATCGAGGGAGGGGAAGGGGGGGAGCGGGTGTCAAGTTTTGCCAGCTTCAGCTTAGGTTTTCCGGCAGGGCTGGTGAAAGAAAAAGACGGAGAGAAAGAAAGAACACTCGAACCGCCCTGGTGCCGAGAGATTTATCTCCCCGACAGATGTGCGAGGACCTCGGCCACCGTGGCCGATCTTTCCCTCTCCTCCCTCCGCTCCTCTAAACAAACGCATGAATAACCATAAATCGGTAGATACAGATTTTTCTCTTCTTTCTTTTTTTTTTTAAGGAAAAGAAGGGGAGAGAAAAGCGAGCAGGCGAGCAGGAAAAGGCCACCCAAAACTCCTCCGTAAATACCATCGAGCTCATCTGTCCTAAAATAATAATAATCATCATAGTAATAATGTGTAGGTATGTATAGAAAAACAGAGGAGAAAAATTAAATGACCCACGACTCGCTGTAGATCTACATACTCCGTAGGTCTCCTCTCCTTTTTTTTTTTTTTTATGTTAAATCAAATTAAACTTTAATACAGTACAATTACTTTTAAAGGAATTAGCCCATTTAGATCGCATTAAGGTAAAATAAGGAACAAATTGTCAATTTCCTGCCCCGGCTTCCTCCCCGCTCGCCGCCGCCGGTTTTTTGCGGGGCGGGGGGGTGCTGGGGGAAACTCACCGAGACGGGCGTCCAGGAGGTCGGCGTGAGACAGCATCGCGCACCGCTCCAGGGCGAAGGCTGTTCCCCCCCAAATTTTAGCGGCCTTAAGTTATTTAAAATAGATATAAGATATAAGATATAGATATATATAGATCGCCTAAATGAAAGAAAATTCGGTGTGTGGTTAAAAAGGGGGTCTCTTGCATTATAA
>NW_010288581.1:285-2638 GCF_000700745.2 Antrostomus carolinensis | reverse complement strand
ATGATTCTATGATCTGTCAGGGAGAGGAGCTGCAGCTCCTGCACCAGCTCTCACAGCTGATCTCCCTCCCATTGCCCCCAAGGAAAGCCTGGAGAGTGCCCTGATGGGGACACACCAGGAGCTGGAGATGTTTGGGAGCCAGCCCGCCTACCCAGAGAAGCTGCTGCACAAGAAGGAATCGCTCCAGAACCAGCTCATCAACATCCGCGTGGAGCTGTCACAGGCCAGCACGGTAACTGGTCCCCGCTCCGCTGCGGTCCCCGTCCCACCAGCCCTGAGCTGCCACCAGGACTGTCTCCCCCACCCTCATGATCCCTTTTCTCCCTTCCTGTAAAAAAAAGAAGGGAGAAGGGAAATCCCCTGGGCTGGCCAGGGTCCCAGAGGAGCCAAAGTCCCTCATGGAGACAAAGTGAATTAACCCTCATGGTGCCGAGCTGGCACACGTGCCCGGAGCCATCTCAGCTCTTGCTTCCATCTCTGGCTCCCAGCTCCACTGTGCCCGGTGTGTGTTGGCACCGGTCACTCCCATGGGTACATCTTGGCTGGTACCCACCACCACTGGGGCTGCTGCCAGCTGGGGGAGAAACCAAGGACCCCCTGACCCACCCACCTTTCCTCCCCCCAGGCTTTGGCGAATAGCACTGCCGAGTACGAGAGCCTGGAGAGCGAGGTGTCCGCTCTACACGATGACCTCTGGGAGCAGCTGAACCTGGACATCCAGGTGAGTGGGACCCTGCCATCCCGGGGGTCTTCCTGCCATCCCTGGAGTCCCCTTGCCAACCCCATGGAGGTGGAAGCCCCCTGGTTCCTTCAGCCCCAAGGACCCAGCTCGCAAGTGGCTGCTCTGTGTTCAGCCCTTGGTGTCCTGCTTTGGCCATGGGCAAGGGCAGAGGAACCATGGGCATCTGGGTGCCATAGAGGAGCTGCAGCCCAGCACTCCCCATGCTTTTGGAGCTCCATCAGCTTCCCCCAGCCCATGGTGGGCACCTGGGGAAGCAGAGAGATGGCTCCTGGCAGGACACAAGTCATGGGTGTGATGGCTCAGACGCTGTGACTACCTCAGCTGAAGGGGTCCCACAGCTCGGTGTGGAGCTGGGGTGCAGTGGGGCTGGCAGTGGTGGGAGCCACCCTGACCGCTGCCTTTTCTCCCCTCCAGAACGAAATGCTCAACCGGCAGATCCAGAAGGAGATCTGGCGGATCCAGGACGTGATGGAGGGGTTGAGGAAGAACAACCCATCCCGCGGCACGGACACTGCCAAGCACAGAGGTGAGCAGGGTCTGTCCCTGTCCTCGCAGATGGCAGCACCCACTCGGAGAGGCAGAGGCTCTGGTATATGTATTTATTCTTCTCTCCACAGTGGCCATCGGTCCCTCGGGGACATACAGCTCCAACAGCCCCGCCAGCCCCCTGAGCTCGGCCAGCCTCACCAGCCCCCTCAGCCCCTTCTCCCTTGTCTCCGGCTCCCAGGGTTCACCCACCAAGCCAGGACCTAGTGAGGTGAGTGAGCCAGGGTGTCCCTAGGGAGCCCTTTGCCACCATCGTGTCCCCAGCCTGGCTCATGGGCTGGCCCAAGCCCTCTCTCTCTCAGGGGATGGCTGGGCACCAGGCTCAGAGGGTGGCTGGGTTTCCTTGTGCCTCTGCCTGGGGACATCATTTTGGCCACATGCATGGGCTGTGGTGTCCCCTGGTGACATCTGGGTCCACAGTCCTTGCAGGGGCTGCAGCTGGGCTTGAAAGACTTTGTGCTCCTGCATCAAGCAGCCCTGAAGGCTGAAGGTTGCCCAGCTCCAACTTTTGGCTTCAGGGCCAGCTTCTGTGGCCACCACTGTCCCCTCTTGCAGCCCTTGCTCAGGGTCCAGCAGTACTGGTCTCACCTTCATCCACATGAAGCTTAGGGTGGAATTTGGGGACTGTCCAACCCCACTTGGCTATGCAGTGGTGATGCCAACATCTCCTGGACCTGAGCACAGGGGGTGGGAAGTGCTGACCCCTCTGCATGGGGACATGGAGACCACGGAGCTCCGGGAGCAGTGGCCAGCTGCTCTCCCTCCTCCCTTCCTTGGCTCAACGCTTCCGTTGTGTGTTGTCTCGATCTTTTTCTAACTCTCTCTTCCTTCCTGGCTCTCAGTGTCTCTGCTCTCATGCCTCACGCTCCTCTCCACCCCAGGAACCAGGCCCGCCTCGACCTCCCCTCCCCAAGTCCTACGTACCCCTGGAGTCTCCTCCGGCCGTTCCTCCACTCCCCGGCGAGAGTCGCCTCTGGCCGTACCCCACCTCCCCTTCCTGGCAGCAAGGCAGCGAGGCAAAGAGGGGACAGGTACCGAACCTCTCCAGAACAGCCCCGCAGCAGC
>NW_010288581.1:0-263 GCF_000700745.2 Antrostomus carolinensis | reverse complement strand
AACATCATGCTGGGATGAGGCAGGTGATGGAGGTGTCACTTGGCTAGTGGACAGCAGCGTGTGGCTGGTACTTGCCCTCTCCAAGGGGAGCAATGGGCAGTGTCCCCTTGTTATGACCCCACCATGTCCCTTGCACCCACATGCAGCTCAGGACAGGGACTGGCTCCTCCTGGGCAGCCCCCGAAGCTGCTGCAGCCCCTGGTATCAGCCCCTCTGCTTTCCTCTGCACTCACCTCTCTCACTGTCCTTCCACGGTGCTGCTC
>NW_010288580.1:0-19648 GCF_000700745.2 Antrostomus carolinensis | reverse complement strand
AAAAAATGTGGATGGTACAGCCTGAGACTTTTTTCACACTTCTTTTGTTGTGCTTTTGACATTTTGCAACTAATGACCAAACTCAAGATTTGACTGATCTGAAGTCCAGCTAAGAAGACGGTTTCCTCACTGACTTCAACATACTGTCAGTTCCTTCCTCTGTCTGCTATATGAAACACGCCACAACAACAAATGATTGCTTTTGGGTTTACTTAATGGCTTTTCTGCAGTTCGCTTCATCTTCTTGCCATAAATCAAGTCCCAAGTGACACTAGCTTTTTGCAAAAAAAAAATCCCTGGCAAATTTTCAGCCTCTCAAATCACTTTCCTTGAAAGTAATTTTGCTGTAGGTATAATGAAAAGGATTCCCCAGAATCTCAGATTCTTCTTCCTTATCTATACATCCAGAAGCCACATAAACCTCTGTGTGAACATTAAGGTAGAAGTTGTCTATACAAATTTGTTTAGGAGCTGGACTGATAATACCATTTAAGAGCAGATGATATATTAAAATGAATTATAGACCTAGTGAAAACATGGCAGTGTAAGAGCTGAAACAATGGAATATGTGGGAGCTAACATGAACTTCTGAGATTGGTATTAAGCTAGAAGTACTAAATTTCAAATTATTAAATAGAAATGTACTTTATAACTGCCATTCAAAGCAGTGACCATAAAAATTGGATTTCTTTACAAGGATATTCACAGTAACAAAGAACAGTTCAGAACCAAAGTAGATGGGATTCAAAAATGTGGCTGTACTGTCCCAGGACAAATTTCTTTTTGAAAAACTGGCAATATGAATGAGCACAGAAAGAATGAGATTATTTCATGTTCAGATAAAGAAACTTACAGTGACTGAAAATTAAGGGAATTGTGAAGCTAACATATTTAATGTTCTCCTTTAAGTGATTTTTAAAAACTACTGTTTGGAATGGGAGAGGAGAGGAGAGGAGAGGAGAAGTTAAAGTTAAAGTTAAAGTTAAAGTTAAAGTTAAAGTTAAAGTTAAAGTTAAAGTTAAAGTTAAAGTTAAAGTTAAAGTTAAAGTTAAAGTTAAAGTTAAAGTTAAAGTTAAAGTTAAAGTTAAAGTTAAAGTTAAAGTTAAAGTTAAAGTTAAAGTTAAAGTTAAAGTTAAAGTTAAAGTTAAAGTTAAAGTTAAAGTTAAAGTTAAAGTTAAAGTTAAAGTTAAAGTTAAAGTTAAAGTTAAAGTTAAAGTTAAAGTCAAAGTCAAAGTCAAAGTCAAAGTCAAAGCAAATTATTAAGGGCATTGTCCAAATGCCTCTTAAACACTGACAGTCATGGGGCATCGTCATCTCTCCAGAAAGCCTATTCCAGGGTCTGACTACTCTCTCCATAAAGAAATGCTTCCTAATATCCAGTCTAAACCTCCCCTGATGCAGCTTTGAACCATTCCCACGCATCCAATCACTGGATACCAGAAAGAAGAGATCAGCATCTCCCTCCCCACTTCCCTTCCTCAGGAAGCTGTAGAGAGTGATGAGATTGCCCCTCAGCCTCCTTCTCTCAAAACTAGACAAGCCCAAAGTATTTAGCTGCTCCTCACAGGATGCACCTTCCAGCCCTTTCACCAGCTTTGTTGCCTTCCTCTCAATGCATTCAAGGACCTTAACATCTTTCTTAAATTGTGGGGCCCAGAGCTGCACACAGTACTCAAGGTGAGGCTACACCAATGTTCAATAGAGTAGGATCATCACCACTTTTGACCTGCTGGTTATGCTGTGTTTGATGCACCTCAGGATAAAATTTGCCCTCTTGGTTGCCAGGACACACTGCTGACTCATATTGAGTTGCTGTCAACCAGCATCCCAGATCCCTTTCTGCAGGGCTGGTCTCCAGCCACTCCTCTCCCACTTTAGACTTGTGCCCCACATTATTCCATCCTAGGTGCAAAGTTTGGCATTTGGACTTGTTAAATTTCATTCCATTAACCATTTCCCAATGTTCCACTCTATTCTAGATCTCTCTGTAAGGCATAGTGTCCCTCAAAAGAGTCAACAGCAACTCCCAGTTTGATATCATCAGTGAACTTGCTCATGTTGCATTCAACTCCTGCATCCCGATTGTCGATAAATATATTGAACAGGACTGAGCCCTGAGGAACACTGCTGGGGACCACTCGCCAGCCAGATGTAGCTCCACTCATTACAATCCTTTGAGCTCTGCCCTTCAGACAGTTCTTCACCCAGCATACCATGAATATGCTGATCCCACAGCTGGTCTACTTGTTTCAGAAGGATGCCATGAGAGACACTATCAAAGGCCTTACTAAAATCCAGAAAAAACTACATACACCACCTTCCCTTCATCCACTAGACAGGTGACCTTATCATAAAAGGATATCAAATTAGTTAAACATGACTTTGCCTTTATGAACCTGTGTGGACTGTGCCTGATGATTGCATAGTTCTTAAACACCTTTCAGTAGTACCCAGAATTATCTTCTCCATAGTTTTTCCAGGAGCTCAGGTTAGACTAACATGTCTGTAGTTTCATGAGTCTTTTCTCATGCCCTTCTTGTAAATGGGAACAACATTGGCTAGCTTCCAGTCAGCAGGGACCTTCCTAGACTCCCAAGATGATTGAGAGGAGTCCTGGTGTAACAATAATAACAATAATTCAGATAACAACAATAACTCAGATATGCAATGTTAAGGCAGTGTCTCCTGAAAAATGTTAATACTATGAAAGACCAGTGTCATATGCCAAGATTCAGGTGCATTGATGGTCTTAATGAAACACTTGGTTCTACTCAGTGCTTTTTGACTGTATTTGACTGAAAAGCTTATTGAAATGCTTCCACTTGAAAAATTACTTAATTATTCTGCTTTGCATTTGTTGTATTAAGCATGCATTGATACTGTACCTCACAAGATGCATTCAATATAAATAACAGTGCTAAAATCCTACTATTACTATCTAACATTTAACATCACAGTAGACTCTTTGTAGCAGTTTTACAGTAAATAATTTTAATGGAATAATTTAAATCATGGTGGACTTTAGTCACAATTTTGCACGATTTATATATTTGTAAGTGAAGACAAAGAAATTTCATTTGCTACTGAACTAGTGAGTAGTAACTTTATTAATGCAACTTTGTTACAAAGATAAATGGAACAGTAGTATGTCAGCTGCAGAACTTCATGTCAGTTTACAGCAAGCATTGAAATAGTTGAGATGATATATATCAAAATAGGATTTTATATCCTTCCTAAGCCTTAGAGTATTTACAAAAGTTTCTCCTTCCCCATAGAGCCATTTAAATCATAGTTCTTTCAGTCTCCTACTACTCTAATGCAATGAAACCTCGTTTTTTTGTTGCATCAGTTAAAAGTCATTGTTTTGGTATTGTTTTATTACTAGTCCTAATAATAAAAATATTTTTGTATGCATTCTTCTTTTTAGTTTTTGCTTCCTATGTCAAATCTCTGAAAACTTAACAATCACAGTAATAAATACCATTTTATGAAGTATTGCCAGGCTAAGCAAGCTCAAGCATTACATAAGCTTTCTTTAATATCTAAATTACTTTTTCAGATATATTTGAAAAAACATTCTTAGTGAGTTTCTTCTATATTTGAAGATTAGCACTTATTACATTAAAATGGATGTAATTTTTCTGTCACTTTAATACACTAGTGTCAAACACATCCTATATTTCAGGAAACATTTCTGTCATCCTAATGGTGCACTTGATAGGACATCTGCATCCAGAGAAACCACTAGCCTGAAAACCTGAAGACAGACCTACTACATGAATGTGTTTTCCTATTAATTGCATTGGTTTAAATTTGCTATACTAGGCATTTCATATGGATTTTTGCTGTGATAACAATTAAATTGAAACTATCAAGCTGCTAATACCACTGAGTTCCTTACAGATATGCTGACATTGTCAGGGGTTAAGCAACTAATCATTATATCATCTCCCCAAACAGATAATCTCTAGAATTAATGTTACTTTTTTGGTTTTTGATCAATGTGAAATATTACCATTAAAAAATTCCCTAGAATTCTGCTGTCAATTTTACTTTCATGTTGTGCAGTAACGACAATAACATTGTTAATTAATAACATAAGAGTTTGTTAAGCAAGTGGACATACAGATAGATAAATTGCATGCAGAATTCAGGCCACAGATGACAACAGGAAACATGGCATTTGACTAATTGCACTGGCTTTCATTAAGGCACTGGGTTCAATTGAGACAGTGGGTTTAGGCCACTGAATAATGAAAGCTTGCATAAACTTAAACCCTGATATTGAACCAACAAGACTCTACAGAAGGCCAAGGGCCTTAAATGCATGCATAATAACTAATCCCAGGAAAAGTTATTGCATTCTGAAAATTATTGGTTTAAGAAAAACTATTTTGTACCAATTAAATACATTTTACAAATAGATAGAAAAATAACACAATGCAAATCTGAATGACAGCATTATTTAAATGGATTACCTTACACTCCAATAGGAACTGGAAAAAGATTTTTTTATATGTATACACAGACACACAGTGCTGCAAAATATCAAATTTATAGCACAGAAATCTAAAAAAAAAAGCCTATCTTTATTCAGAACAGCTATCAATTGTACACATAGGTAATGTTCCAACTTCTTTGGTAAAGATTTGTAATAACCTATCTGTGTGCTGCTTGTATCTGGGTCAGTATTTGAGGAACCAGATCAAAATGGTAACCTAATGTATATAACAGGTCATGACTCTTCAGAGTTAGGAAATTTCATTTTAATTCTGTGCTTACAACACCTGATACTGGTTCTGCAAGGACAGACTGGCAGAAGAAATATTACTCCTACTACTACTAATTAATTTTTAAATTGTTCTCATTGTCACTTGTTTCTGAAAGATTTCTTATGAGTTTGGGATGACGGTCTGGGAAAAGGGACTGAATCATCATAGGTATCAATAAATGGGGGAAAAAAATATGAAACAAACTTGTTACACTGCCGGCATATATTCACTCTTGTTATCAAAAATGCTTAAAATTCTATACGCAGTTATTAGATGCTAGAATGGCAATACCTAAATGGGGGTCATGCTAAAATTAGTCATTGAGTTGTTGTATGAAAGTATTTAACAGGTGTACATTCTTAGCCAAAACCGTCCAGTGAAGAAATCTTTCAAGCTAAATAGAACAGCCCTGCTTTTGTCTGGTATTATTTCAATTCCTCTTAGATCACAACAACTGTTAGACATCTATCTATGAACTGGCACCCACAAGTTTCTTTTCTTTCACAGATATAAAATAAGAACGAATATGATATAGCCTAGACAGCTTACTGATTTCAAGCTGATGTGCATCTCTTACGACCATCCATATTACCCTATAAATGTCAAGCATACATAATTTTCTACTACTCCTAATATTTCAAAAACTAAAATTGATCCTATGTACATGTAAAATTATGTGAAAACGAACTGGATAATTTTATAGCATTGAATGTAAAAGGGAAACTTGGCTGGACAAAATTCAGTGATGTATGACATAAACCTTTACAAAGACATAATGGTAGCTGGTATTACTAGTTGGCAGCAGGAAAACTTCATATATGTTCACTGAGCAAATGCACCTGAACAATAAATCATGTTAAAAGAATATGTCGGACAACAAAGAGTTGAAAGAAAATTCATGAGTAAAAAAAAAAATAAATTGTAGGAAATAAAGTTAGGATAAATGTCTCAAAAAAATCTGATGACTATAGATACCTTGTTAAGACATCTTAAAGGTCTTATAAATTGAGCAACCTACTCCTGATTTGCCAAAGTAACTCATCTCTGAAAGTCTTGATTACAGGAATTTACACTGACAATCAAGAAATTTAAGATTGCTGTTTCATTCATTTTTTTAAAGTGACTACTCTGCTTTTGACAAGAAGCTTTGCAATGTATAGCTTTAAATTTATAATTACTGTAGCAGATTCTTTATAATAAAATAGTGTGCAAGAGAAGGGAAAATTTGTACATTTTAAAACTAAGAAATAAAAATGTAAACAAAATTTTAACTTATTGAGGAGAAAAATTATATTTGATAAATTTTGTACCTAGGGATATGAGTGGAAATATAAAAAAGTATTAACAATAAAAAAACATGAGGTAACGCATCTGCCAGAAACTTTTTACAATACATTTCCATATATTTTAAATGACTACAAACACAGCTTTTAAAGAACTCCACAAAAGTCAACAACAGGTAACTGTGAAATCAGTAAGGTCAAGTATATATACCTAGAAGTTGAATTCAATACTCTGCATCATATATTCACAGTAATAGACCCTTATATGACTACTGATTGTTGCAGAATTTATAAGGTACAGTATTCTCTAAACCATTAACATTAGTTACTATGTTCATGCCTGCACTATGAAGGAACTTAAAACACACTGTAACTTAGAAGTTTGCCATGGGAAATGGACCATGTATTTCACAATATTATTTTTTTGCATCCTGTTCTGGCTAGTGGTTAAATTGCAACACCCCATCTTTATAAACATCAATAATTCATTAAGTATTTTAAAATATACTGCATGGAAGGCAAATGTTTTATTTGTCCAACATGCATTTGCATACCCAAAGAAAATATTTCAATATTTCTATGTTTCTAATATTTCAATGTTTCTAATTTTACAGTTAAATATTTCAAATGCTGTACTACTTTGTAAGTAATTTCCAGAAATCTGCATGCCATTCTGTAACAGCCTGTAAGGGTTTTTCTTAAGCTGAAGTTGTATTGGCTAGCTCTCCTTTTGTTTCACTATTTCATTTTTTTTTTTTTTTCTGTGACTGTCAAGCAGGTGTGTTTTGTTCCTTAATCTTCCTTGCACAGCTCCCCAGGAGAGACTTTACAACATAAACGGCAAAGCACCATTTTCACAGTAGGAAGAACAGTGTTCCTGTTCAAAAAGAGGCATAATAAAAATAGGACTGTAATGAACATGTTAATTCTCCAAGGTGCTACATATAGCATGATCACTGAAAGTTCAGGAAGTTTTGGGGAAAGATACTCCTTTGGCTCTTCAGTCTTCTTATGCAATACATGTTTGAGACAAATGTCTTTCCAGTGCATGACATTCTTGCCCTGGTGTTTTCTTGCTTTCCTTGTTTCTATTCATTCCACTTTCAAAAGCCTGTCCTACTAGCAGCCCCCTGGCAATAATTACTGTGACTATACTGCAAACAGTTAAGTCAGATAAACACTGGTATACATTCTTTATACAGCTCCAGCTGGAACATGGCAAATTTTGCCTACTGTGCAGCAAATACCCAGAATATGTACAGTCCTTTCTCCCTTTCATCTAGAAATGAGACATTCCACAGCACATTTTCCAACATTATAGCCATGCCACTCCATTTGTCTAATTTCCATGCCCTCAAAGACAGCTGTCCCAGATGACAAATAACTTCAAAATAGTTCCTTCTCATTTCAGTACTACTGGGTACAGTGAAAATACAGAAATAAGCTTCTCTTACCATTGAATCTATTCCTAGCAGTGGAAACCAAAAATTTAGTAACTTGGATTCATCATCTCTGTTTTCTGTGGGTTTTTTTGTTTGGTTGGTTTGTTTTTTTAAACAGTGTGGAAATGTTCCGCACTTCTGAGTCTAACAAAAATCATCTCACAATTATCTCAAATTCAATCTCTGAGTGTATCAATGGGCAGTGAAAAACTATTCAGTAAATATTTAACTTTTTATTTTATGCAGCACTGATTGTTTGACAGTAAGTCAATCGGTTTCTAAAAAGCATAAAAAAGAATAACTGCCCTAACTACTTCCCACAGAAATTTTATTTTAATTCTTCCATCCTTAGACAGCGCCCATGAGAGAAAGATGCTATATGTCAATATTTTTATAATGCATTGTATTATCAACGATAATAGAGAAAATTCTGGGGTGAGAAAACAAACTGCCTTCTGCTTAAGTGCCCTGTGTAGTCTCTCTCTTCATTCCCCAGACAGCAAAAAACCAAAGTAAACAGCTGTGACAGGTATTATGCTCTACTGGATCTTCTCAATCCTTCCTTAAAACCTGCATTCTTCTGTGCTGCAGTAATATAACTTCTAACAAGGTGGTTGAAGCTAAGTTTCTTGAGATCCTTACAGTCTTGGAAGAACTTTATAAAGGAATAATAATAATTTAAAAAAATTAAAAACGAAAAGCAAAATTCCTTAAAATTAATGGCGTGGAATTGTTGCTAATTTCTCCACTAGAAGGAGGCACCTCATTTCCTCCTTCCTGAAAAATTTATATACTTGCATATGACACCAGAATCTTTGTTCTGTAGCCATGAAAAATGTTTGTTATCCACTATGCGCAAGGCCAAAAAAAAAGTCAGGAGGCTTTAGCAGGAAATGAATTCCATCTCTGAGGTCTGCAGAGTATGGGAAGACCCTACACTTTATTGTCTTTCATTGCCTATTGAACACTGAATCAAAGCACTGTTCCATTCATATGCTTTTCAGCATAAATTTCAAAACAAAGAGCTCCAAAATACATAGCATTGGTTCCAGACTTCTCCTTAGAAGCCTTTTTTCCCTTCAAATTCACCATTTTCATGGGGATTAATCTGTCCTGGAAAGCAAATACCTCATTTATTACAGAAAATCAAAAGCAGTTTTCATTTATTTCAGATATTCACTCTTGGTCCAGACTGTCACAGTATTCAGCCTAGCAAGTAAAAGTTTAGTCTGAAGCATTTCCTAATTTACTGCAGTAACAGAAAAATGGCTCAATACTTTGTATCTGTTAAGGCCTTGAAATGTTATCATCTGTAGCTGCCTTTTCTGCCCTTTTTCCTTCTCATATCATGAAGTTTCAACACCTAAAAGCTAAAAATTTCATTTATATTTATTTTTCTTAGAGACCCAGGTACTACAGATTGGTCATAGTGTAAGAACCTAACAAAACATGGTAAAACCTGTAGTGCATGGAACTGTTACTTTATACTGCCAGAGACAGAAAAACTGACAAGTTTGGCTCTAAAAATATGAATATATTGGCAAAAATGTTACTGTGGAATGATTTGTAGCAGTTAAACTGGATTTAGTGAAACAAACAAACAAAAATGAATATAGCTAGATGCTTCAACTCCTAGGAACATCCTGATTTCACCAATGTCCTATATGAGGGTTGCAATACTTGTGGGTTGAATTGTGCTTAAACTCTGACTTCCTCCCCAGGGTGCCCTCTTGCAAAATGTACAAATGCCAAGTTGGGTTTGTAATAGCAACATTATGGAAAGATTTGAAGAACATATGAATGTTATGCGTGTATCTTCTGCAATCCAGAGTCACACATAAGCCCCAGGGATGAGCAAAGCCTAAGTGGACCACAGACTGAACTGTCTCCACTGTTTTGCATTTGATTATGTGTGTTAATTTCTGTTCACTTCTATGATATATATCCCTACAGCAGCTATGCAAAGCATAGAGGCACTCTTTACCACAAAGGCATAATCACATGGAGTGTTTTCCACAAGGCTACTATTATAGACTGTACTGAAGACTTCTGTAAGTTTGCAAAGTAGAAGCTTATAGTAGAATTCCAGACTAACATCCTTAGCACTGAACCATCCTTTGTCTTGGAAAGCAATATAGCAAATCATTGTACTCATAAGACTTCAAAATTTTAACCCTGCTAAAACTTTCTTACAATGCCTTGTTACCCTGTATGGTCCTCGATTTCTCTGATGATACCCCTTTATCTTAATCTGCAGCCCCATTATGTTCTCATATGTTTCCAGTTTCAGATAAAAACTATAAATACATTCCTGGGGCCAAAGCATATTCCAGCAGTTGCAAAAGTCATACGTATTATGGCTGGAAACAACACACAATCTTTCATATTTCATATATTTAATTAAACAATTTTTAATTAAAATTTAAATTGACTTAAATTTTAACTTCATAATACACATTTAAGTAACAACATATATTTTTTGTTCACTGGGTATTTGCATATGCATATCATTCTGCACGGTTTTTAAAACAGGATCTGATGCTCATGTTGTCTGAAATAGCATTGAGCCATTTGAGTAAGAAATAGGCAGCAGAGCCACATATGCCATACAAGAAACTGATTAACCAACAGGAAAAACAAAGAAACAAATCACATTTTACAGTCAGTTACTTTTAACACTTGAACAACTATTCTGCCTTTTTCAACTTCTATGGCCCTTGGTAGAGAGATGAGGGCTGTTGCTTCTTCTCTGCAAACTCCAAAATGAAAACTTTGGTTGGTTTAGAATAGTATATATGAAAAAACAAGCATGCACATTTCAAGATCAGAGTGTCTTGTAATACATTTCAAGAAACTCTAAGGAGGAAGAATACTCCTTCCCCCTGAGTTTTCACATTGTTTTGGGGTTTTGTTTTGCCACACCTTTTCCCATTTCCCTTTAATTTACAAAAATTTTAATGCAGTATGAAAATGTCATTTTATGTTAATTTTCAACAATGTGAAAGCTGTGCATTAAAAGTGCTTCTCGGTGAATAAAGGGAAAACATTATCTTAAGGAGTTAAGAACAGGTCCATAGTGCTGTTAAAACATGAACCTAACTATTAATCTTCACTAGAGTGGGAAGAATTTTTAAAAGATAACAGAAGGACCAATCACAGCATTAGAGATAAGAACTTTAAATATTAAAAAGGTTTGCTTACATCAGACTACCTCTAAGAAGAAAATATGTACATACTTAGTGTTATTATTTGTTATGTATGTACATAGTGGTGTTAGTTGACTCCAGCAGTAACGCTAGGACAGACCGTACAGATTAAAATAGTTAAGAAAATAAAAGAAATAAATCTTTTATTTTCCTTTTTTTGAATAAAAATCCAACTTTAGAGAAACATAACATTTGTTATGATAGAAGGATCAAAAAATATTTTTTAAATAATAGATTTTACAAATTTTCTTCTAAATTCTGTAAAGCTGACTAACCATCTTCAATTCCTATAAACAGGCTCCTAGTAGTTAATCCTGCAAATCAAGTAATGCCATGTAATATCACAATACAAGACAGTAATCTTCAGTCATAAAAGCAAAGCTGCAAACTGAAGAGTGTAGTATTTAATGGAATGTCTCCAAATCCATTCATGTTTCCATTCATCTCCAGGTGACAAAATGAAAAATTCAGGTATTTACTCCTCTGAGTATTATCCAGACGGCAGAATTTGCAGTACATTCATATCCTCACCCATGAAGGACAGTTGAAAAAATGGATTTTTTTCCTTTATTGTCCTCAAAAATTTCTCACTGAAGTAAGAATACAACTCAGGTGACATATATTTGAAAGGGAAAAAGCTTTCCTCTTTTTTATGTGTTATACCTTGGGGGAAAAATCTTGTACCGGCTTAACTTCATGTAAAAAACATTTATGCAGCTTTTCAAGGTCACTGTAAATGGGACAAATTTATGTGTAAATGCTGATCACACAAAGCTAAGTTACCCAGGGTGGCACTAAAATGCAAATCAAATGCATTCATAAGGCATTGGGTTTTGATCAGTAATTGATATAATAACCTGCTGTGCACAGAACTCGTGTTTCACTTATTTCTCACTTCTTTTCTTCACTCTAATCTGGCATATGCTGCATATGCACATTACCATTTTATGGTCACAAATCAGAAACATGATATTCAAGTATTATGTGAAAAGTTTGTATTTAACAGCTCAGGACTATAATAATGCCCATTTGAAAAGAATTGTACTTAACTTTCCTGGAGAGAAACTTCTCACAACAGAGCACTTTCAGCTCTATGAAGTAAATTAGTTATGTTCAGAAAAAACTTACCACGTAAAACTGTAAGTCGAGTGGACACACTTATTTCACCCACACTATTGGAAGCCACACATTCATAAATAGCTTCATCTCTTGGTGTGCGCAGTGGTTGTATCCTGAGAACTGATCCAGATCCATCATCAAACTCTATCACCTATAGAAGGAAACAAAAGCTGTCACAGATGTTGTTACAAATGCCTATTCCTCAGTTAATCTGTTCATGAACAATGACCTGCCAGTATTCATGTCATCAAAGCCATTTTTCTTTTTTTTATAAATACACATACCAGGACAAATTCCACACAGATGGGAAAATGTTTAAGCAGCAATGTCTTGTAACATACGTTGCCGTTCAGTAAGTATTCAATGGCCACTCTTAGATAGTGTCAAGAAAAGACAGGGTGAAAAACAAACAACAACAAAAAAACTCCAGCTAACAAGGGCTGTAAGGAAGGATTTTGTAACTTAACGCTCTTTTATCCTGAAGTTCACCACCAACCTCTCCATTCTCTTAGGTTAAGTACTCTACCTTCAAATGCCAGTTACCTTCATTTTAATTGCTGCAGGCTATATTCCCACTCTAATGACTGAGTGCAGTTCAGTCATTCATTAAGCTCCAAAGTGAAAAGGGGTCATCAATTTCTGAACAAGATACGACTACTCAGTTTAGCTAGGCATTTAACCCACAGACTGTTAAGCAGATTTATCCAACAATGTATTAGATAACATCTGACTATATAAGAAACTGAATAACACTAAACCTTAAAATTTAGATATTAAATTGCAATATTTACACAAGAAATATTAATTTTGATACAAAAAAAAAAACAACAAAAAAAACCCAATGAGTGGCTCTTCTTGTTCTGCAGTCAGAATCACATCGGATAATGGTGAGTGTTGCAGCATTCTAGGCATTGGAAAAGACTTCCTACTGATTAAGTAATAATATTAATCTATTTAATCTGCATTTATAAAAATTGTCAACAATGTTTGTTAGTACTATTATCTGGTAAATGGCACTTACCCAAGAAAGTACAGTCACAATTATTTCTTTTTCTTTACAAAATAATTAATATTTGTCCATAAGCTATTTATATATGCCTATTTGCACATATGTTTGTGTTTGTATGTCTAATTTACACACAAGTCACCTCCTAGATCTCTGTACTTGTTGAGAGAAATAAAGTATAAGGTTGGGAACTGTGGTTATATGCCCATTATATGTCCATTATATTTTTAGAAATTGCTCAGTTTCTTCTTAGCAGTGGGAGAGACCTAAGTGGAAATATGATAAAAATCTGTTTCGTTTTGTTTTGTTTTGTTTTGTTTTTTCTGAAAATAAATTGATTTGATAGCCCACAGGCTGTATTACTTTCCCTTTTCTTTAAGTAAAGCCATTGTACTAAACAAACCTAGGCAACACAAAATCTCCATCTGATCTTAGCACAAACAAATGAACAACCAGAATTCTTGAAAAATTTACATTTATGAGAGAAAGGAAAATTTCACAATCTTAAAGCAGACAGATTAATTATTGTAGATAAAAAATGACAGTACAGGATCGAAATAGTCACAATAGTTAAATTTAAAAATAATAATTGTTATTGTTTAAATCTGAACACTGAATAATCCTAGCTGGATGGCCAATAAAAACAAATGCAGTAGCTCAGGTTGGGCAATTTTTTCAGAGATTAAGTTTCAACTCTAGTGTCTCCAAAATACATATCATAAAAAGGATTTACTTTTCTTGAGATGAGTTCTCCTCTTTCTGCATATCACCGATAGTTAATTCCTCCCACTCCCCCATGTACGAAATGAGATTTTTTTCAAAAAAGCAAGGGATTTTAAATCCCTTGCACAGTAGAATGGTGCAATTTTTAAAACTTGTTCTTTTTCCCTCGTCTGTTTCTTTTTATGTTCCTCTGAGAAAGACTTCTTAGTAACATAAAGTAGACTTTTCTAATTCATAATATTTGAATTGATTGGAAGCAAAAAAAAAGATAAAAGAAAGCTACTGGAACACGTTCATTCATAGTATATAACTGCAATATAAATAAAAGATGAAAGATTAATAGTGAAGTCCCACAAGGTATATATAATGTATACATAATGTAGAGTTTTCACTGCTATTTTCACTTAGTTGTAAGAATTATCCTGTGAGCAAGAATATTCCACATTCAATGGTAATAATCTTCAAATATATAAAGAGGTCACTGCCCAGAGAGAGGGAACAAACTATTTGTTCCCCCTCAGCATCCCGGGGAAAGCATGTAGATTAGATAGCCCACTAAAGTCCTTTCTAGCTGTATTTACTAGTCTTCTAAGAAGCCACGTGTCCAAGTAAAACATTTTCATGTATTGTATTCCTAAGTAATCAAACTCAGAGAAATATACAAAATAGTAATGTGAAAGAAGAGGAAACTAATTATTCTCTTATTGGTGCAGCTGACAATCTCAGATGTCCCTTGTTTCCCAAGTGTTCCATGTGTCTTTTCTGAATATCATTTCTCTTGTTGCTCTGTTCTTATTTAAAGATTCAATGCCTGAAATTAATGGCCTTACTTTGGACAAGAAGGAAAGCTATGCTTAAAGTATTTATCTGTTCTGTACACTTTATAACTACTCTGCTCAATGGTTATAATAAAATTTATAAAATATTTGATGTTTTCTATTTCTTTGAATTACATTCCATCTTATTTGGCTATACAGCTTGTACTATAGTTCACTAGAGGAATTTTTAAAACATTTTAAGGTAATTTTGTATAGTTCCATTGATTTTTTTTTTTTTTTTATGGAAATAAAGCTTTTATTTTTGCTTATTCTCCCTGAAAACAGGCACACAGGTACATAGAAAACAATATATCAAGCAAATAAACCACAGCATATGGCAAAATAAAACTGAATCAACACAGTAAACATGTACAAGTGCAATCTTCCACTGTTTTGAACTCATCTCCAGCAAAAATTTTGTGATTCTAGTCACAAAAACAATGGGGAAAAACAATGTAGAGTTTATGATAAAATTTCTGTGTTAATCCCTTTAGCCAATTACAGCTCTGCATATGCTCTGCAAAGTGCAAATAGTTCTCAGCACTAGGAGGTCACATTTAAATTCATGCTTTTATACCTCACATTGTAGTAAACTTACAAGCAAAGAATTGTATTGGTTAATTAACAAATTCCAATGCTTTTAAATATTTTTAGAATAAAAAAGGGAATAAAGATAAATTAGTATATACAAAAAATGCAATTCTTTTCATAGAATCATAGAATCATAGAATGGTTGGGTTGGAAGGGACCTTAAAGATCATCTAGTTCCAACCCCCCTGCCATCAGCAGGGACACCTTCCACTAGACCAGGTTGCTCAAAGCCTTATCCAACCTGGCCGAGAACACTTCCAGGGAGGAGCAGTCACAGCTTCTCTGGGCAACCTGGGACAGTGTCTGACCACCCCCCCAGTGAAGAACCTCTTCCTAATATCTCATCTAAATCTACCCTCTTTCAGCTTAAACCCATTTCCCCTTTTTCTGTCATTAATTGCTTTTATGAAAAGTCCCTCCCCAACTTTCTTGTAGGCCCCCTTCAGGTATTGGAAGGCCTCTATAAGATCTCGGTGGAGCCTTCTCTTCTCCAGGCTGAACATCCCCAACTCTTTCAGCCTGTCCTCATAGGAGAGGTGCTCCAGCCCTCACATCATCCTCATGGCCCTTTTCTGGACTCGTTCTAACAGGTCCATGTTTTTCTTATGTTGGGGGCTGCAGAATTGGACGCAGTACACCAGATGGGGCCTTACGAGAGTGGAGTAGAGGGGGAGAATCACCTCCCTCGACCTGCTGGCCACGCTTCTCTTGATGCAGCCCAGGATACGGTTATTGGCCTTCTGGGCTGCGAGCGCACATTGCTAATGTAAATCTAAACTGAAAGCCAGGGCAAATAATCTTCCCAAATACTACTAAAAATTAACACAGAAGACTTCAATATTCAGTCAAATAGTAATAGGTATACCTTAGATCATTCGCTCACAAAATGCATGTCACAACTGTTTTATATACAAATTAGTCATCTTCAAAACAGTTGTTTTCCTTATGTAGAAATCTCTTATTTAACATTGAAACAGTGAAGAGACTTAGTGAAAATTATACACTCTTAGTGCCAGTTTTGATATCCATTCTAAAAGCCTCCTCCCATTTTCTGAGTTTTTCTTCATGTTAGAGGTCAATTCATATTTTATATTAATTGCTCCTGACACTTTAAAGAGGGAATCATATTTGTTGTTTTATTTCCCTCAAATAACAAGCATCCTTTGAAGAGATTATCTTCACTGTTTCCTTTAATTGAAGGTTGTGGAGAGAGAAGAAACAGCTTTCTCTAAAGCCTTTTCCTAGATTATTGTTAAGAAAAGAATCAAAAGCAAACAAGTTTTACTCTTCCTCTTCAACAGCAGGAACTACATTGTCCCTTTCATCTCTCCCTGCAACAGTGGTAAGCAATTCTGACAGCAGAAGCAGTAGCAGCCTAGGTCTTTTCAATGCATACTGTCACAAAAGGAAGTTGTTTGCCCAACAGCAATCACTGCTCAAATAATTTTCCCCATCTCCTTCATGAAAAAGTTGGCAGTCTAAACAGAAGAAGCACATCAAGGCTCCCCAGTTAGATCATGCTAGTTTAGAAAACAGTAGTAGCAGTTTTCTCTTTAGCAGTGCTATGCATAACCAGTTTGCAAAATAAGTTAACGAGACTGCTATCATTAAATTAACCCCAATAGTCATAGCTAGTTTGCTCAATCACTGATAATAAAACACACATATTGGGATTAGAAGTGAGGTTAGAATTAATGCTTTTCAGAGGAACAGAACAATGGACCTAATACCTCAAATCTCTGATTGCTGACTTTCTTTCCCTTTTTGTTCCAGACAATTTTAGGTCTTGGATCTCCTGTGGCTTGACAGATGAATGAGGCGACTCCACCAGAAACCCCTGTCTGGTCAACAGGAGTTCTTGTAAACTTTGGTGGTGCTGAAACAAAAAATAATAAAATCAATCTAAGTAGTAAACATAAAAAGTAAGCCATGTCAAGATTTCAAAATGAAAAAATAAGGAAATGTTTTGTTTCTCCTGTGACCTGCAAGAGAAAGCATTAAAAACTCAAAAAAACTAAAAGGTCAGGAAAGTACTTACAGGTTTTACTAGTGAAATTTATATTAAAATGGAAATCTGACAGTATCAGAATAGCAAGATCACACATTATATTTTATCACCTTTATAAATAAAAAATCCAATTTGTCTTCTGTTGCAAAATGAGCTCATCAATCAGCTGGAATAAGATCATGATTCATAACTTGATGTTATGATCACAGGATGTCATGAAAAGAGGATTCTCACCTTTGAGCCATTAAAATCAGTGACATTTAGGAGAAAGTATTTGTAAGTGCAGTGGTGGAAGTAAATGGCTATGTATTAAGAGTCCACACAGAAAGGACTATAACAGAAGAGAGATTTATGCTTGGGAACAGTATCACATATAGCTCCTGTTCACTGCCGAATCATTCTACTCTGTCAGAAAGAAGAAGTGAAAAGAGATCCAACTATTGCAACAACTGGAGAGGAGAGAGAAATGGATAAATAATTTTAAAAGTAGAAAAAGGCATTTTAATTGATTATTCTTTTTCCTTCTATTTCTGTTACAATATAATTAAAATTAATTTATCAGTCTGTGGTGAAACAAAACTTTTGACATCAACACAAGATATGACCTCTAAAGATCTAATATAAAAATCTATGAGATTATGTCTAACCACAGTACAGAAATGTTGAAGAATTCCTGTAAATATTTACATCATTCTTTTTGCTTAGCTGAGAAGTTTTTAGAGCTCCAATATACTTTAAGATGCTGATGTGAATGACATGAAGTGGGTACTTAGGACCAATAAAGTATAAAAAATCCAGGTCTTTGCTATATAGTCTTTCTCAGTTTTAAACTGTTCCATGCAGTTGCTCTATAGCAGCTGCTGCAGTACATTTTTTTTCTCTCATTTTCAACTTTCATCAGTCAGCTCCTGTTTTGAACCTCTTTTCTCTTTTTCATTTTCCAGTCTTAGTTCTGACAGTTATGTACCTGTACTGTACTAGTTTTAACTTCTAAGTTGCTGCTCTTCACTTGTGATGTCTAAACCCTTATTCTGCTGAATAGGTCTTCCCACAGGCAATACTTCTCGTCGGCATGATTATTTAAATGTCAGAAACCCAGCAGACAATAAGTATGCATATATGCAACACTGGAAGAATTCCTGAAATAATTTAAAATGCCAATAAAATATGATGTGGCCTATACTATAAAACAAACTTAATATGTTATTGTTATATTGCTACATTAAATATGAGAGTATGCAGATTGTTCTAAGTTTACAAAATAAAAGGAGTCTTTTTTACTCTATCTCTAATATGTAACAGACTAGAAACAAACATAATTTTCAAAAAATACAGTAAAAATACAGTGTTCCTGGAAATCTGTATGCTTTTTTCTTTAATAGACATGTGTGGCAAAATTGTTATTGCTGAACTTTTCAGAATGCTCAAGGGTCCTTAAACTATCTGCTGTCCCAGTTTTGCCTGTTGAACATGTACCTGAAACCAAACGCAAGAGCAAATCTGAACACAGTAAAATAGAGTGGCACTGATGCCATGGGGAACTTACAAATGAATTTCTCTGATGTAAAAAAGTTGCCAAAACCATGGCAAATAAAACACACTTAGAGCAAAGAAACTAAAAATCCTTTCCCAAATCACAGGCTTTATGCCTGGACCACAGAAAAAACAGAAATATATTCTGCTGAAGAGCATCTGGGTTTCACCAAAACTGCTACCTTTGAATCCTTTTCTATGCAGGTATTAACTCAGTACTCTGATATGAAGAGACATGACTCAGTCTGGTATGCTGATATTCTGTGGCACAAGTTGTAATTGTATGCCATCAAGTGAAAAATTATGTGCTGTCATTTTCCTTCTTTTTTTTTTTTTTTTTGACATTTTGTGAATTTGGTGCTGAACCTGAAACCAATGAAAGAAAAATATGCGTGGCCAAGTCCATCAGCACAGAGTAACTGTGTAGTAGCTAATAGGCAGCTTTTAAATTCTAAATTTATGCCTCACTCATACATTTAGTGACTGTCCAACTGATAATTTCAACATCAATAAAGTAACTTACTTCCTTAGATACAAGGCCTGTTTTGGAAAATTTGCTGATTTTACCATGCATTACAAGGGCCAAGGAGGGAAAGCAACTCAATTTAAGAGCCACACAGTGCATTCATTCCAGTAACACTTCACTTAACTATCTTGGGACCGGGAGAACTGCAGATTTTTAATGTGAGAGAATGCAAAGCCGCCCACTGTAGGAGAAGGCAAGGTTCGAGACCACCTAAGGAACCTGAAGGTGCACAAGTCCATGGGACCTGATGGGATGCATCCGCGGATCCTGAGGGAACTGGCAGATGAAGTTGCGAAGCCGCTATCCATCATATTTGAGAAGTCCTGGCAGTCTGGTGAAGTTCCCACAGACTGGAAAAAGGGGAACATAGCCCCCATTTCTAAAAAGGGTAACAAGGAAGACCCGGGGAACTACAGGCCGGTCAGACTCACCTCAGTGCCAGGCAAGATCATGGAGGAGATACTCCTAGAAACTCTGCTAAGGCACATGGAGAATGAGAAGGTGATTGGTGACAACCAACATGGCTTCACCAAGGGCAAACCGTGCCTGACCAATCTGGTGGCCTTTTATGATGGGGTCATAACATTGGTGTTGCTAAAGCAACTGATGTCATCTACCTGG
>NW_010288579.1:0-972 GCF_000700745.2 Antrostomus carolinensis | reverse complement strand
CCCTGTCCCCAAGCCCTTGAGGTGTCCCCCATCCCCATCCCCTTGTCCCCAGGCCCTTGGTGCCACCTCGGAGATGTTCCTCCCACCACCCCATCCCCTTCCCCCCCAATTTTTAGACAATCCCTGGAGGAACAGAAGCGTTTGGAAGGAGAATTGACAGAAGAGGTGGAACTGGCCAAGCGTCGCATCGACGAGATCAACAAGGAGCTGAACCAAGTGATGGAGCAGCTGGGCGACGCTCGGATCGACCGGCAGGAGAGGAGCCGGCAGCAGCGGGAAGGCGGTGGGTTTTTGGTGGTTTTTGGTGGATTTTTGGTGGTTTTTTGGTGGGTTTTGGTGGTTTTTGGTGGGTTTTTGGTGGTTTTTGGTGGATTTTTGGTGGTTTTTTGGTGGGTTTTGGTGGTTTTTGGTGGGTTTTTGGTGGTTTTTGGTGGATTTTTGGTGGTTTTTTGGTGGGTTTTGGTGGTTTTTGGTGGGTTTTTGGTGGTTTTTGGTGGATTTTTGGTGGTTTTTTGGTGGGTTTTGGTGGTTTTTGGTGGATTTTTGGTGGTTTTTTGGTGGGTTTTGGTGTTTTTTGCTGTTTTTTTGGTGTTTTTTGCTGTTTTTTTGGTGATTTTTTGTGGTTTTTGGTGGGTTTTGATGGTTTTTTGGTGGTTTTTGTTGATTTTTTTGGTGATTTTTGGTGGTTTTTGGTGGCTTTTGATGGTTTTTTGGTGGTTTTTGGTGATTTTTTGGTGGGTTTTGGTGGTTTTGGGGGGTTTTTTGGTGGTTTTTTGGTGGGTTTTGGTGTTTTTTAGGGGGTTTTTTGTGGTTTTTTGGTGGTTTTTGGTGTTTTTTAGGGGTTTTTTTGTGGTTTTTTGGTGGGTTTTTTGGTGTTTTTTGGTGGGTTTTTGTGGGTTTTTGTGGTTTTTTGTGGTTTTTTTGGTAGTTTTTGGTGTTTTTTGGTGTTTTCTTGGGGTTTCTTGGGGTTTT
>NW_010288578.1:0-16463 GCF_000700745.2 Antrostomus carolinensis | reverse complement strand
TCCAACCAAACTATTCTATGATTCTATGAGTGTAAATATATTCATAATTGTACGTTTATTCAGTTGAACACTGGAATAAAATGCAGCCCTTAATGGGAAGAGGAAGGGAAAGGGAGAAAAACAGACCTGTAGAAGTGCATCCAGTTCATCCACTTGATCTCCCGCTGTATGAAAAAGAATGCTATTTTTTATATTATTATGTCAATATGGTGATAGAAAGAAGCTGTGTGCAAAAACGCAGTATGGAATCCTGAATTTTATACAGAACATCTAGGCAGTGGAATAAACTGAGTTGAAAGCACACCATCATTGCTACAGAAGTACCTCAGAGAAATAAGTGCAAGTTGTTGACATTTTTAACTATTTCAGAAAAGCCTGGATCTGATTTAGAGTCCAGTCCTTTATCTTTAGAATCCAGTGGGAACTTGATCAAATTCTTCAGTAAATGGGAACACAAAAGATACATGCATTGCTTCTCTAAAACCAGTAATGCACAAAGAAACATTTTACTTCATTTCATAAAAGTTCTAATTTCACCATCTCTATACATACATAGCCAGGCCTACTCTATACATGCATAGCTAGTCCTATTCATGGGACAATTTCTAATCTGAAAATAGGAACATATTTGTATATCTTACTAAATGAATGTGCTATACCGTATCTACTTTTTATGCCAAAAGCCAAAGAAACTGAGTGTTTATAGGAAAGTACTACAGAAGGCACAGGATATGGAACCAACAATCTGTATGCAAATTTAATACATGCCTAGAGATGTTATTCCAAAACCTAGTATGATAAAATCCTGGCTCCACTGAAACCTGTAAATTTCCATTGACATAAATGGAGCCTGGATTTCTTCCACTTTATTTTCGTGCTGTATTATAAAAAATGCTAAACAAAGCAATTGAATTTTAGAGGATGAAAATACCTCTGTAACTATTTTGATAGGATAACTGAGCATTTCTTTGAAAGGGTTAGGGTTTTTTTTCCCAAAAAACTTTTATTTCTTTCTCTATAGAGCCTACAGGACTTTTACCAAAGGTAGTGGTAGAATTTTATTTGAACAAATATTCAATAATTCTTGGAGTTTAGTTAAATTAAAATGTTGGAGTTTAGTTAAGTTACCTTGATAAGAAAAGATAATTCATTTCAGTCATTAGATAAGGATATCAGTAGTATGAGTTTCTGATTATATATCTACCTCTACCACTGAATTGTTCTTTCAGGGAATGTACCCTAGCCTCTCCTTGACTCATCTGCTTTAGTTGGGTGGACAAATAAAAAACATTGTGATTGCTAAACTGGTTAGTTAATTCTTTGTAGAGTGCTTCAAATATAACATTGCAGATATCTGTTTTAATATTGTTGTCAAAAAATGGGTTGAGTTCCCCAGCAAACCAGCTGTCACGTGCTGGAAACACTTCTGCAGTGCCGCACAAATCTGTGGCCTCATCATCATTTAGGAAGCTGTAGTCATCAACAGAAGCAACAAAGCAATTAATTATGGCTGACAAAACTTTTTCACATGTGAAGTCTTATCCTCAAAAAATCTTATTTTTCTTTTTTAAAAAGGCAAAAACTTTTTGTGAGATGATTCTTTAACTTGTATGCAACTTCTGTAATTTTTATGTCAGTGTCGCTGAAATTATTGTCCTAATCATATATTTCTAAGTGATAAAAGTTGTGGACTTGGTGAGTAAAATGTTTCTAAAATAATCTGAATATTCTTCCATATATTTGAATTTAAAAAAAAAAAAAGGAGAGAAAGAAAGTGGGATATTAACTCTTCTTTGAGCCCTTCTCAAGAGAATCTGAAAAAAAAATCACTGAACTGGCTTTTTGGCTCTCTCAAGCTAGTAGTTGCTAACCCTAAATCATACTTCCATCAGCAACTATGAAAAGATTTTGACCCAAGTCAGCATAAAGCTTGGATCTATTTGAAAATCTTTAATTTAGAATATTCTAACTGAAGGACTTGTTTAGAGCAAAGGGACTGGGTTGGTCTGTACTTCAGATTGTTGCTTAGAAGGACTCAGAGTTACTGAGAACCTGAAGTCTTTAGGAGATGTATTTCATTCTATAATTTTTCAGATAATATGGATAATATATTTTGTACCAGAGGAGTTTGCCTGACTAGAACTGTTAGCATTCCTAAGTAATATCAGCTCAGCAGTTCTTTTTTTCTTTGTTTCCCAATTATGCTTTCGTAGCCTGCTCTTTTGCTTGCTTGCCCTCTCTTTTCTTCTCAGAAGTAGAAACTCCCTTGGACATTTTCTCCATAGGCTTGCACAGTTGACAGTATTCCTTCATAAATCATCTCCCTGTGTAAGCTTTCATTTTGTTTCCTTGAAAGGGGTTTTCCAGCCTGTCTGGTGACGCATGTGGTGTATTGCCAAGTAATAATGGAAATGAACCCATCAACGCATGGTTCCCTTCCCAGGATAATCTGCTGCCCCATCTGCACATTGGCAGCAAACTTCTGCTATTGCAACATCTGCCCAATGGTTATTATATGATCCATTTAATATATTCTAGAGGAGCCATAACCACTGCTGTGCCTAGATGGGATACCAATAAGGCCTCAGCAGACATGCCAGAGCAGCCTCTCCAGGGAATTGAATTGGAGCCAGATTCACCATAGTAAGTTAAGTACACATTCCTTTGGTACATGTGTGGCTAATCTACTTTTAATTGAGCTCCATTGTTTTCATATATTTAGTAAACAAACATGCACAGGTACAAAAGCTGCTGCTTGTTGACAACACAAACAGTATGCAGCTTGCTGGAGCTTTGGGCAGGCACCCTTGGCAGTAGATGTGGTAGAGTGTATTTAATGCACAGACATATTTCCTTGTACTTTTTGCATTTTTCTTTTTTTTTTTTTTTTAATCATAATTTTCTGGATTTTTTGTGTCCCAGTGGCCTATTCTGCTCAATTATCACAGCTGAGTGTAGGTGCAAACACAACGTCTTGCTCCATGCAAAGACATCTGTGTGCCAGCATTGTTAGAGGGTAGGAACCGGGCTTTGTTTTGGTTTGCTCTCCCTTTTTTTGATTAATATTAAAGCTCTTTAGACTGGGCTAAAAAGGCAGGTTCTGCCACTGTGATGACTCTTTTATTGCCTTACTGGGAACAGAGACATGTCATTCACTTTTCACCTGCCTTTAAAATAAGAAGCATGCTACATTTTACTTTCCCTGTTGTTATTCAATATTCAGCATATGATACTTAGAGAAACCTTGACAACTTTTATTTGGTGTATTAAGTGATAGTACTGTCAAAAGAACGGGGCAGTTCCAAAACAAGGTTCAGTTGTCTACTTCCCTTCTTTGGAGATGGTTTTAATTTGCTTTGTATTACGTGTAAGGTGCTCCAGGAAGAAACATCCATGTCAGGGCCAGTACCTTGTTCCTGTTGCTGAGGGATGAGAGATGTTTGGGGCAGTTGCTGGATCAGCACTTTGTTTGGATCTATCAAATTTCCCATGGAAGCACATGGGAGCTCCACAGGAACCATCCTTTTTCCTCCCAAGTCTGACCATGTTCCCATTGTGTCACTGCACAGAGGACAGAGCGGATTGTTGGCAAAGACAGCGGTCTCTTCACTCCTTCCCTTGAGAGCAATGCAAGAAGTTTCTACTGGCGGGATAATCTTTGCTAGTACACATTTCTAGATGGCAGCTCTCCTCCTGGCAGGTGGCTATGTATTTATAATCAGCCTCATTGTGCTTAATACGCTCCAGTATTACACTCCTGACCAGGGTCTCCTGCTGCCACAGGCAGCTCTCAGCCCATCCACGTTGCAGTGGGGGATGCTGCAGCCATTCATCAGGATGCTGTCCTTCATCTTAGCAAAGTCTCAAAGTGACATCTAGTGGAATACTTAGTCTCTGTGGGGAAATTTAATTAAACCACAGTCCCTTTATACCAGCACAAATATTGTGAAGGAAAACAACTCAACTCCTTTGACATTTTTACAAATAGGTTCAGTGGAAACTGCTGTGTTTACTTTAACTGACATTTGTTTTTTCACTCAATTATCCCTCAGTCTTTTTTTCTTCCATAATTTATTACGTTCAGCTCAGCCATAATAATAAATACAAAGTTGTTTCCCCTTTCTGTTGTTGTCTTGCAGGCTCTGCTATGAACAAATGAAATAAAAATGAGTCCCCCTAATCTCCCTTGCTTCCCTACCTCTGTGGTAGCCTCTATTTATTATAGACCTTACCAGTCTCATGTGGAGCAGAGTTTAATCCCAAATGTGAACAGAAGATTAGTCTGCAACTCTAGTATTTTTTCCTCATGCTTGGATCCTGCTCCAAACTGCGCTAAAGACACTAAGAGGTTTTTGGGTTTTTACTTCAGTGGTCTTTGGACCAGGCCCTCTAACCATGACACTTAAACACAGCTTTTGGCCAGATGACATCTTTCTAACTTAGTTGCCCTATCTTGACTAAAAGACAAACACTCCACCTTGATGCCGTTCTTCACTTCTTGCTTTTAAATTTGTTCAAGAATTTGAGGAAATCTTAAGAAGTCTGCAAAGAAAATCTACCCATAAATCCAATTTGTAAAATGAAGGCCCTTATAATGGGTGGGAGGTGGAATCACAGGCTGGACTTCTGCGAGTGTTTCCATTGACTTCAGTGCTTGGGTTGTAGCCAAAGCTGCAATGACAATTTTTTTTTTTCCCTTGCTGTTTAAGAATGAAAATAATATGTTTGCAAGGGCAGAGCATGTTCCTCACAACTCTTAGGCATGCAGCAGCTGTGCTTTAAGTGATTTAAGAAAAAGCCATGAAACAACAAAGCATACTATGCACTCATTTAATCCACCAGGTACCGTCATGCTGCTACTTTTCTTTGTGCACAAAAATAGTCTGATCTTGAATTAAAAACTTTAATCGAAACAAACCAAATATTTTATAGCCAAAAATCTTCAGCTGGTCAGTTTATCTGAAAATATTTTCATTTTCTGAACAGTTACTTTTCATAAAATCCTACCAGTTGAAAGCTATTTTTCTTCCTTTATTCTTCATAAAGAGCAAAAGGAGCACCTCAAGATCTACATAAAGTTTTTATATTCCATCTGGGAAGCTCATCAGCCATCCACAGAAATTAAGCTGTTTAAAGTAACAGTAAATAGAGATGTGAACATTTGGAATTTGGAAAGCTGAATCCACTGGAGTTATTTTTCAAAATCCTTTTCAGTATGGCTTTTGCCAATAATACAGTGAATCTGTGACGTATCTGGTGATTCTATAAATCCTTTATGTTTGGTCGCCCAAATAATCAGGAAATCAGGAAGACAAAGAAAGGGAGGAGAAAGGAAATCAATATTAAAACCAACAGTATTTTATAAGGACATAACAGTGTTAATTTTTTGATTCCTTGTGCTTAAAAGTTTACATGCATCTTGCTTAGAAATGCTCTTTTGCCATGAAGTGCTTTGCACAGATATATTTAGAAAATCAAGTAGGAAGATGGACTTCCTTTCATCAACTTGACATAATAAAGATTGGAGAACTGTTAAGTTCGCAGATCTGTTAATTGGGATACGCTGGAAAATGCCCTTCAGATGACAATCGTCCTCATGGGTCATAGATTTACTTTAATATCTAAAATAAGTTCTGTAGATGTCAATCAAAGGGGTTTGGTCCATCTTTTAGGGGAGCTGAAAGCAGGCAAAAAAAGGAAAATCAAAACTAAAA
This sequence comes from Antrostomus carolinensis, assembly GCF_000700745.2. Lineage (NCBI taxonomy): Eukaryota > Metazoa > Chordata > Aves > Caprimulgiformes > Caprimulgidae > Antrostomus > Antrostomus carolinensis. The sequence goes on along the minus strand of NW_010288578.1, from coordinate 10,749 downwards.
CTGAAAAATGTGTCACAGGTTTACTGTACTGTCTGCCCTATGAGTCTGTTTTCTCTGGTATGATACAAACCCTGTTTTGTACCAGGTATGGATCAAAAGCTTAACTCCTCTTACTCTCAACTGACTCTGGTGGGACTTCAAAGAAATTCTCTGACTTATATTAACATAAAAGCAAAACAGAAGACTAATTGGGACTTGTATATTTAAGTATGCCACACAGAAGTCACGCCTTTGCTAATGTAAATTCAAAATCCAACTTTTTGAATGGAGGGGGGATCAAATAGTGTGAGTACAACCCTACACACTGGTGAAAGCTTAAGCGGATAGTCCTGCTCAGAGGAAAGAGGGCAGCAGCCCAGAGACTAAGGTTGTCACCTAGGGTAGAACGCTGAAATAAAGCAGTCGAAGAGAAGAAGAAATCTATAGTCTGCATTACCATGTTTCATTTGACATTTAAACACTTCTCAAACAAGCTTCTCTTTTTTTCTTTTTTTTCCCCCCCATTTTAATTTGGAAAAAAGTGTGCCAGGTTTTTAAACGTTGAGTTCATTGGAAATTAAGCATTTGAACAGCTCTAAAAATCTGACCCAGAAAGATCACCTCCAGTGACATTGCAAGCACACCAAAATAGCTGAACTGTCCTACTGCAGCTTTTGTGAAAAGATGAGTTCAGACTTCGAGATTGAATTGCTAATTCTGTATCAAAATGTGTAAAATGATATAACCTTTTTATGAGATACTATTTGATAAGGATAATTTTATTAGTTTTAAGTTTAAGGTAATTTCGCTGAATGTATTCATTGAGATAGGATTTTTAAATTGTCATTCCACTTCAGGTTACCTACAGAAATAAAGGAATGAACGATCATCACTTCAAATAGGGACATTTGTCCTGGACTAAGGACCAGATCCTGCCATTTCAGCCCAAGCTAGAGACTAATAAACAACCTTCTGAGTAAGATTCTGGCCCTGGTATCAAAAAAAAAAAAAAAAAAAAAAAATTACCACACGGGAGAACGACACCTGTGCTTGTCAATAAGAATTTCTTCAGAAAAGTTAGACAAGCATGTGACACAGACACTACTGCATATAATTTCTCATTTCCTGAAAACCAGTTTACTTTTGACCATCAGCAGGGTTTCTTTGTTTTTCATTAGCACATGGCTAAAGCTCTCTGTGTAACCATATCCAGATTGCTAATGAAAAAATATTGTCTGGAGTCGCATGTGTAATCTGGAGACTGGTGGTATAATGAGAGTAGGGAGCAATGTATCAGCCTGGGCATGTACTGAGTGTCTTTGTTACCCATGCCACTACCACAGCTGAGCCTATATTGTCCTGCTTTTTTGAGCAGATGTGTGTGAAAATCTGCCTCTAGGTGGAGTTTCCATAGACTAGTGGTTTTGCAAACTTCAAGCCCTTTCATTTGTCTTTCTTTTTTTTTTTCTTTTTTCTTTTTATTAACTTTTTTTTTTTTTACTCAGTGCCCTGTCCTCACTACTGAAAATTTAATTGAATTCTGACTGACTTAATAGAAATAACACAGATCCTTACATTCTGTGAAATGTGATACATCACAATAAAACGGCCTCCATTTTTCACATCCTGCTCCAATCACAAATTATGCTTATCTTGTACTGTAGTAATTTTTGGTGAAGACTGTCAAATTTCCTGACATGGTTCTGTGCAATAAAAGCTGTATGATAAGGCAGTCTGGGCTGCAGATAGTAACAAATCTTTCACTGCATCTGTGGCCACAAAAACACAGACTCCTGCAAAACCTGTGTGGTGCAAACATGGGAGAGATCCTTCTTGAAACCTGAGTAAAACCGATTGTGACGATCTGAGACCCTCTGAACTCACTGTCCATTTTGCTATGAAACGCCACTGAGGCTGTTGCTGTGGTGAGATGCACCATGTGCTTTTTGGGTGCCATCCTATCTTCTTTTTACTCTCTGTTCTCCTGTGCATTTCAGTCAAGGTTTTATCTGCAAATGGCTCCTTGCAGATCAGACTGCACCTGGTTCTTATGGTGGTGTAAAGCTGATGCTCAGGGCACAGGGGGAGAAGGAGCGGAAGAGGGAAGCAATTATTCTCCCCATACGTAGACACTTCCTCCTTCTCTTTCACCCCTTAGAAGCACAGGAAGTTCATCCTCAAACCATATGGTACCTAAAGATATGCTGTGAGTCTTGGGGGAATGCCAGGGGCCAGCAGTACCCTCCAGGGCTGGGGGCGCCTTCGCCTCGTCTCCTCTCCCCAGCTTTCTGTGGCACGGTTTCCTTCACGAGTTTCCTTATCACACTTCTGCCAGCGCGTCTCCTTCCTGGCCTGCAGCACCTGTGCCGCATTACAGTGCAGAAAACAATACCCACACTGAGACAGGCAAACTGTATTTCATTTGTCAGCCTCGCTCTGCTCCAGAAAAGCCACTGCAATTAATCCACTCTGCAGCCTTTGATAGTCTGTTACTGGGAGGCTGGGTTGAGGTATGGGGGGCACTCCAGGAAGGGTTACCTCAAGGCCTTTATATGGAGGTTGGAGCACACCAAGTTATGTTTGAACTGAGCAGCAGTAATTGTTTCATTACTGTGATGGGCTGTTTCTCTCTAAGCTATCCATTGGCCATGATGTAATCAAAGTCACTTGACATGGAATTGGCGGACACACAATGCTTTGTCTGCTTTGGCATTTGTGATCCACTTTGTTAGTAGGACCTGCTTATAATTTAAAATATATTCTTTCCTTCAAAGTGGCATAGTTTCGAAAAATAGCATGTGATGCACTAATAAATTATTCAGTCTTCTGAACAGGCTACATGAAAAGCACATTTTCCCGACTGCATCTGGCTAGGCATTTGCAACTGTTTCTCTTGGATCTGTACCGCAGCACTTAGCCATGATTTTGTGACCTCCAGAAAGGATTAATGCAATATGTTGTGCACGGAGCTGCTAGTGAAGGTCACTTGGAAATGTAGGCTAGTGCGACATGTGGCTGCCCACCTGCTCAGTGCTGTGAGCCGCAGGGAGCCTGTTATTCTGTGTCTCCAAACTTTAGTGAGCACAGGCACTGCAAACAGGCAGAGGGACCAGTTCTTCCAGCCTTACTCCAGTTAAGTGCTGCTGGGTTTGCTGGGGTTACTTCTCACTGGACCAGTAGCAGAAGACTATATACAGTTATTGCAATGCCACTTATGAAAATCAGAACTTGAGATCAGAGCCTTAAAACCACTTTTTGTGGAGGAGAAGAACCTGCTCTAACTGCTGGCAATAGGGAGGTCCATTATCACCCGTCAAACTTACACAAGGGGTTCGTACTACTCACCCATTAACAAAAACTCATCCTTTGTGCTTTGATTCACTCTCTAGAAGTCGGTTTGGTTTAGACACTACTTATTGTTGGGAGCAAGATGAGATCAGCTGCAGTGCTCAGGATCCCAGTCTAAACCCAAGATGTTCTTAGAGGGGCATCAGGTGTCAATCCAAGGGAACTGAAACCTGCTGGCAGCTCAAGATACCTTTTTACTTTCTCTTTCACCTGGAAAATGGTGTTGTGCAGTCAAATCTGAGACAGGAAGACCTATGGATGAGATTTTGGGTTTTTTTTAGAATTTTTTTAAATTATAGTTTTTATTGTATACCTTCCTTGTGCATTCACAGATATATTTCATCAATCAAACAAGTAGCATTTGTACATGAAATGGGTACTGGAGCAGTCTGCAACAACCTGCAGAAAGCCAGAATTTTCTCTATAACCTTAAGCATACTGAACTTCATAGGAGAGTGTAGTCTCTTGTGAGGCACTAGATAAATACAGACTGAGAATAGAGCCACAGAAAACATTTCATTTTTGTGACAAAAACTGCTCAGTGTGCCAGAAACATAACCATGGTTACGTTAGGATTTGAATGCCCTGGGCCTTAATTTTGATGAAAGACTTTTGCATACCACCAAAAAGAGAAATAATCAGTACTGCCTAGGGTCTGGCATCAGTCAGGCTCAAAATGGTTTCTTTGCCAAGGTAAATACATCTTTCATATCTTGGGATAGGCTGGATGTCTGATGTGTTGGTACTAGAAGAAAACAAAAACTGGGCATGTTTAGACTAAGATGAGAAGTTTGAGTCCTACATGACAAGGAAAAGGTGCATATTCTCGTTAAATCTGACAAATCTGAGAAGTCAGAATCCTCATTGAATGTAAGTATAAAAATAATAATGATGAGGAAAAAAATTAGCCAGATTATGCCCTCTTATCATTTTAATGTGTGATTTGGTAGAAGAAGGTGTATTAACACAGACCATGAACAAATATGATGTATTGCACTTTGGCTAGGTATATCAGGCACAGATTTAAATGGAGAAAGGTGAAAGAGTGTCTTGTCTCTCTCTCCCCACCACCTCCCTCACCACACTGGGGGAAATGCAGACAGGGCAGTCAAGATCATGCTATTACCTCCCAGCTCAGGCAACTGGTCCCCAGCATTTGCTCTCCTATGGCCCTCACCTCCCTCCTTCACAGCACCACACTGCCAAGTGTCTCCTGCTTCAACTCCACATCCACAGTACAGAGAGGCTTTGTCAGTCCATTCCATAAGGCACCCCAGTTTCCAGAAAACATCTAGAAAGACAGAATTACTGGGCTGCTGTAAGCACTACGCTCGTACCCTGTTTTGAGGCCTGCCTGTGTATGGATTGTTATGCCAGATCTCATGCACAGGGAGAGAACAACTTGAGCCACTTGGTCATGTGTTCTCCCAGAGTCTTCTGCTGCTCCTCCTGGCTTGCATCCACCCCTGCACAAAACAGGCCTCATAGACAAAAGATCTTTGTCTGTCTTTTATGTACACAAGAAGCATATATTTGTGATAGAGGTAACTGAATCCAGTGAGGCTTGGGAGTGAAGAAAACTCATGGCATCTAGGCTGAGAAAGGGTCTTACCAGTCAAAAGCAGTTACTGCCCCAGTAATTTGCAGGCTGCAGAACACAACTTTTTGTCATCTTCTGAGCAATGAAGCTTGTGTTGTCCATATTCCATAACGCAGCCCTTGACTATATGTCAGCAGATAGCCAAAGGATGATATTTCACAGCTCTGCAGTAGCTAGGCTGACCTTCTGCAAGGCTCTTAACCTTGAGCTAATAAGTATTGTCCTTCAAGGGGTAAAACGTTTAACTGCAGCTGTTTACTATTTACACAAAGGGACTGACATGTGAGCCTTCCCATCGTGCAGTTTGGCCCATGTGAACTTTGTTCAAAAAGAAAAGAGAAAAAAAGTTCAGATTTTATTACATTTGCAACTTACAGAGGCCAGACTGTCCTCAGCTGTCGCTCACAAGCCCTTTCTTGAGCTTTGCTCATTGTCAGAGACAATATTAATTATTTCAGTTATTTTCTTTTCCATTTATTGTTCAACACCAAGCCATGAAAAATGAACACTGACGTAATGATTGATCATGAAGCTGGGGGTTGAAAGTGAAGGGTAGAACTGTTGGGCTGTATATGAAAAGGGTTTGGGTTTTTTCCTTTTTTTTAGATGATAATATATTGTTTGTGAATGGGTTATTTATTAGAGCCATGTGTAGCCTAAAAGGTTTGTAAAGATGATTACTAAAGCATATCCATATGTGGAATGTGTGTGCATATTTGTAAACTTGGCAATTTGTCCAGAATTTTTTTAAGGTTTGTAGAAAAAAGGTCTCTGAAATTGTGTAGGGTTATTCTTTTTCTTAATAGTAGGCAATATATTTTCAAAGCTATTGTTCTTTGCATAACTTATGCTCTAGTTCTGACTTCAGATGCATTTGTATTGTCATATACTTCTAAAATTAAGAAAAATCCAAATATTTGATAGTCCAACATCAATCTTAGCAGAAAATTGCTTCTTTGCCAGCATATCATATTCTCCAAATATTGTATTAGATCAGATACAGATCTCTTTAAGGCATCTGTCTTGAAAGGTAACAAAAACTGGGCATGACTAAACTACTGTTGGAAATCTGAGTGCTTTATCACAATGACAATTGTCATATTTTGGAATCCCAGAGTAAGAGATTTTTCTTAAAGACACTTTTGGCCAGATCACACTCTTCCATGAGTTTTGGAAATAGAAACAGTGGAGGCTCAGTGAACAAACAAATGCTTTTGTTTCCTGCTCTTAACTAGTGCATCTAAATGCAGAGCTGTTGCACTGCTGTAAACAGAGAAGTTTGGCAGTAGCACTGGTGGGGCTGAGAGCAGGATTTTTTCTGTCATATGTTCCAAGACACTACAAATGTTAATAGGAATGGGTTCTGTTGGGTCTGACGGCATTAAATCAGGCTTTTACAAGATCTAAGCATTGTACAAAGAGGAAGGTCCCACAGTGCACTTCAGAGGCAGGCTGCTATCTATTAGTCTCATTGTAAAGGAAATTAAGAAAGCAGCACAGACAGGTGCTCCCTAGCAAGGCAGCACAAACATAAAAGGAAATCCATGAGCTGATACTGCAGAGAGGAAACAGGCTTGTAACTCAACATTGACAATGGTCAACCAGCAGAAAGAAACTCAAGTACCTGTGTATGTAGCTCAACTCAGGCCCAGGGCTTGGGTGCTACTCCCCAGTCTGGGGAGATGCACAATTATCTGCAATAATCTCCCCTCGCTGCTGTTCAGAGCTGTGCAAATGCACTGGACTTGTCTGTTCAAGGTGTCTGTAGGAGCATTTTGCTGTCACTCTGGGAATCAACCTGTGAGGTCCATGTGTTGAAATTTTTTTGTGATTATTTTCCAGTACATGCATAAATATCAAAGTAAAAAAAGAAACAGGTAAAAGCAACATGGGAAAACAGCCTCAGATCCTTTCCATGTAGCTGAGAGTTTATATTTCAGAAACACAGATGTGATTAAATTATGCATGTAGTTAAGAGCTTTGTTTTATCAAGGCATAAATATTTATTTACAATACTCATGTAAATGAAGGCAAGGATCATTTAAATTCAATTTCAGGATGCCACAGTGCCTGACTGGTTTGGCCTGGAATTAAGAAAGATCAGAAAGTCGTATCACAAGCACACCAAATATATAAAATATAGGTTTACTAGAGAAAAAGATCTAGTAAACAGACCAATCTGAAACTCAATAAAAAACTTAAAAGGGATTTGGGAAGTCAAACACTGGAAGATATGATTTGCTTCTCATGGTAAAAATAGCACCTCCTTCACATCTCCTTAAGATCAGGCTTATTTCAAACAATTCTAGTTTATGGAGACTATTCTACGGAAAAATATTTAATATATTAATTTTCCTTCAGGCAGACACTTCAACTGCAATAATAAACCATACTTGAATTTTATGAAGAAATTAATTTTACATCAAAGCTGTGGTTTATGCCCATATAGAGTTTTGTGTTATAGCCCAATGTGGAAAAAATATTTAGAAACAGTGAAGCATTTAATTCCTAAAATATGCAATAAATGTCCTTGAAAAATGTATACAGTGTCTTGTCAGTGACACTGTTATTTATCTTCAGGTAACTGTTATTTTGGGGAGCAATTTAAATATTTAAAATTACTAACAGGCATGAATGGGTACATGGAATAATTATGTATTTTCATAGGTGAGAGTCATGAAAACATATAACTAGGTTCTGATTTTACAGTTTGGTCATAACTAGTCTCTAATTCTGTACCAACAATTTTATGGAGGAGGGTTGTGGAGGGTTTTGCAGTAATCATGGATGTGGTTGGTGCCAGTTTAAAAGTCTTCAGAGCTGGCTTATTTCATTTTAGTCAAAGATCAGCAATGGTTACACAGGGTTTAAACCATTACCGAGTACTTAAAAATTTCTCACCAGATGTCTGTATGATTATGTTTTCTAGCCTGATGTTTAATTTCATATCTAAGCAGTATCAGTGGCCCATTTAATTTCATAATTTTTGGCTTTGTGGCTGTCTAGGAATTCATTCAGTTCTTTAAATGAATTTGAACTGATTTCTGTTAAATTATTGCAGCTTGTCCTTTGTACACTGTGATGTGAACATGCACAAGACATATTGGTAGCTACTACACTGTATTACCTGATCAACTCCTCCTCCCCCTGGGCATTTGTACCTTCTGTCTGAACTTTTATTGCTGCCTGTTAAATTATAGCAATCCCATTAATGCCTAACAAATGTCTTTGTTCTCCTGGAATTCTCACTGTATGTTGGTTTTCTTCCAGCTGCAGGTTGTGTAGTTCCCAGTCTTTCCCAGTTATCTCAGATGCAGGTCTGGCTTTACTTCAGTTAAATGGAGCACCAAAAGTTCCCCAGCATTATATCAAGATACTTTCCTTTCTTTTCTACACTGTCTATTCAGTCCTCATTTTTCCTTTTGGCTAACTGGCCTTGTATGCTGGGGGAGAAGTCTAACAAAGATCACTTTAGAAATGTTTTCACAAATTCTGTCAGTCATGCATTCAGATTTACCATTGTTTCCAGTATGAACTATAATCACTATATCCATTCTCCATTACATACCACTCCTCCAGCACACATGTATGATTTATTTTACTTACTTTGGTGACAGTTAAAGGTTCTTGGCATTTGAGAAAGTAAGTGTTGGCATTCCCAGTCCTGTGATCTTCAAATACAGATAAGTATTCCTCTGTAAATATTCAAGGAGTTATGTTTCTCGCTATCTGAGCTGGGAGGGTTGCAAATATAAATGCAATATAAATATAGGTTTTGAAAGCAAGAATGAGCAATTTCTTCCCTTTTCCCTTTCAAATTGTATGTGAGAATGTCTGTCCCATTACCAGTAGGTTTTGCACAACAAACCCGAGAATTTTTTTTCAGACAGAAATGAAATATCATTTGGTTGTCACAATCTCTGTTAGAGAATGGTATCAGGTATTAAAGAGTGTTGGGTAGTGTCATAATGTAAGAGTGCTTGCGAAAGCATCTTATTCAACATTTCTCAGAAGAATGTGACATAGTTATAAGGTCACCTTTTGGTATCTGTTGTGTTACTGGTAGGCCACCTATCCTCTTGGTGCGTCAGTAGACATTCCCTTTTTACAGAACTGCATCTTCAGCAGAGTGACAAATACCGAAAGCAATGAAACTGAAAACACATGAGATACAAAGACAAAGGTCTTCCCAGTGACTTGCTTTTCTTTCTATGGTTGTGCAGGTGTGGTACTGCAGGTCTGAACCAAAATCAGGTGGCCAGGCTTTTTCCCATATGCTGGACTGATGAGACCACTGCAGAAGCTAAAAAGCTTGCAATTTTTAATTCCTTGTTACTACATTGTGATTATTTGCTGTGGCTGATTTGACAGTGGTCTTGGTAGTCAGTGTAGGCATTCCTTAGCTCACTATTAACAGCTAAATTTTAGGGCCACTGGAGAGCTGGGGATAAGAGAGAGTGAGACAGAGGAAAGGAGAAATCGTTCCAAGTCTGTAAGAAGAGTATAGTCATCAACAAGGTGAGGAGAAAGGAATTAACTATTTGATAGTATCTGAAAAGAAGCATTTTGATGAGAGCTGAGGAGGATAGGAAGCCAATGATTTAATAAACAATGCACTTTCCATCTTTACTGATTGACTGTTTCACAGTTGCCTTCCAAATAACGACAGAGTGCGAACTGGTTCTTGGGCTGCACCACACTATGCTAGACACCAGGACGGGCAATGCTTCATAAGAGGCCTAGTGCTTTGGCTATGTAAATGTGCAGCCTAACTGGACTGAGAAGCTATTGTTTATAGAACAAATGCTAATAAGCACAAGATATTACTGACTAAAAAGGAATCTAATTGTATTTAGTAACTTGGTAACAGGTCCAAAGGTGTCTGTGAAGCAAAATGCTAACAGATGCAGCGTTGTGTTGTATCAGTGAAGAACAGCAGCATCTTCTCTATCTAACAAATAGGAGACTTTTCAGGGAATCATAGAATAATTTAGGTAGAAGGACCTCTAGAGTCACCTCGTAAAATCCACTATTCAAAGCAAAACAGACTACCTCCAGTTACTCAGGGCCTTGTTTAGTATTTTGTTCTAGTTGAGGTTTCTTTTAAATGTAAGTTGTTCCATGTCATACCAGCTGTTCCATTTCTTGTATGTCTGTTTTGCTCCTGGATAGCTCCATCCATGTCAGTCAAGTTATTCCTCTCCTACATTGCTTTGAGAAGAGAATGGCTTTGAATAATTTGCTGTAACAGTGCACAGTGCTCTCAAAGAACACAAAAATTGGTGAAATTCACATGTCAGGGAACTTCAGACTGGGTTTTTTAGAACTTCTTCAGCTTTGGTTATTTCCAAAGTCCACCTGAGGGAGCTTGCAACTTTAACTGCAATATGCCTTAAGTAAGCCAAATTCTTGTCTGCGCTAGGTGTGGCTTGTAATTATGTGAAAGAAAATAAGGCTACAAGCAACACTTATCAAGTAGGGGGAGGACATAAAAGAAGGGAACAGCTTTGGCTGTGAATGGTCTGCACTTGCCTTCATGCCACCCCTAGTTTAGTTCTGGTCTGTACTTATGGCACATGAAGGTCATATGTGTTTCAAGAAAAATCATGATCTTTCTAATAGACTGAATCTCTGAAATCAGTGCTTGAAGCAGAAAACGTTACCAGCGTTTACTGCAACAAATGGTTACAGTGAACGTGTCACCAGCCTTCCTGAGAAGCAAAATATTATTGACCCTCTTATTTTCTTTCATGTATTCTAGTGCTCGTCCAAACGTCTCTTCTTCTCCACTTCCACAGCAATAATTATCAAATCCTATATAG
>NW_010288577.1:367-2297 GCF_000700745.2 Antrostomus carolinensis | reverse complement strand
CTCAGCTGTTTCACCCCCAACCCCAGATGCTGTGGGACATGGTGAGAGCAGGAGCTCCCCAGCACCCTGACATCCCACCCGCGCCGCTAACCGGGTCAGGAGCCACCCACCCGGGAACACGCTTCCCACCGGGAGCAAAGGAAGAGAAAATGGGTTAAAACATGACCTGGATAATGCAAAATGACACTTGAGTGGCTGTCACCCCTGAGAGAAATCAGAGCTCAACCATGCACATGGTAGACATGACCCACCGATGGGTCTCAACCCCACACAGCATCTCCAGCTGGGCAGGGGCATCACCAAGATCTGCTGGTGGCACGTGAGATAAGCTGATGTCCAACGACCCGGGGCAGAGAACAGGCAGCATCACCCCTCAACACCACCTTCACCGGGGACACCAGCTCCACCCCAGGGCCCCACGGTCAAGGACATCATCTAAAAGCTATTGAGATGTTTTTCCACCTCTAAACATCCCCTGGGGTGTACAGGAACAGGGACAAACATCTCCTAAGAAGGACATGAGGTGAAATCCTGGATAAAAGAGGGAAGGATCTTGGCTCAGCGTTGCTGCTTCTCCTGCCCTGGGCGCTGCCAGTCCAGCTGCGTTGAGTTTCTATAGCATCTACCTTTCTTAAAGCCCATTAACCAGCAGCTGCAAGTCAGCAGAGGCCGGTTCCAGCCGGAGGAACCACGGGGATAACGTGACATTTCAAGACCTTTGTGTGTTTTCTTTAAAGAAAAGGACACGGGCATATGTTCTGCTGGTGAGATGAAAAGATCTCTGCAGGGAACAGAGCACCAGTGAGTGAGCTGGGAGAGCTGGGGAGGAAAGATATTGCCCGCTGAGAAGACAGCACCCAGCACCCACAGCAGCGTAGGGGGATGATCAGTTCTTGGTGTTGCTGGAAGGTGGGTCCAAGCCCCACAGCACGTGTAGGCAGGAGAGATGTTGGGTGTTATTTACTCTAGAGAGAGGTAGACTTCTCGGCTGAAGGTCACCTGGTGAAGGTCTGAAAACCTGGTGATGCCAGAGGGAAAGATGTGGGGCTGGGGTAGGAGCAGGTGGCAGCTTCCCTCACATCCTGATGGTCCCATCATCACCTAAAGCACCCGCTCCAGGGGACCTGAGGCTGCTCCTGGGCACATCCCCACATGGCGAGGAGGTCCCTGGTGGTCCCAGCGTAGGTGGCCAAGCCAGGCAGTTCAGTCAGTGCCTGAGCACGTGGAGCTGGCATCATCAGACAAAGGAATCCACGCGCTGAGCAGCCTTCCTCCTCATCCCCTACACCCACAACCCTTCCTCATCGCATCAGCTCACCCCTTTGGCAAGGTGGGGTTTGATCCCAGTGATTGTTGGGGGGACATGAGACTGGAAGCATCTTGAGATCTTCTGGTCTCTGGGAAGCAAAGCACCCACCTACTGCAAATCTCCTGTGCACAGCCTGCTACCCAGCAGCTGTGGAGCCTCGTGAGCGCTCCACACACACACACACACACACACATGCACACGCAGAGCCGGGGGTCTCCACCATCCCCAACCGAGCCCGTGGGCGATGGGAATTCAGGCACCGCATGTTTCCCCTTAACCAGCTCAGCCCTTCTTCCCACGTGGCTTCTCCGGAGCATCACCCTTCCCCGCTTCCAAGGGAGCACTGTCATCCCTCAGCAAGGTCACCCCACGCTCACACACAAAACCCCTCGTGCTTGAGCCGTGGAATGAAATCCCCCCCCAAACCCCTTCCCCACCTCGCTGTACCCAAACGGCGCAGTGACACCGGGACCCCCCAGACCTGTTGCGTGGGTGGGTAAATGGGGGTTGGCTTCTCTTGCCTTGCGTGGAGCTGCCAAAACCACGATTTAAAGGCCTGACTTGCATTTCACCAAGTCACCCAGCGCCCGCTCCAGCCCCTCGTAGCCCACTGCCAAGCTG
>NW_010288577.1:0-219 GCF_000700745.2 Antrostomus carolinensis | reverse complement strand
AGGAAACAGGAGGGGGAGGGTCACAGCCACTTGTCAGGCTGTGACCATCACCCATCACCCCCTCCACGCCAGCTGTCAAGCAGGAGGAACTTTTTCCTGCCTCCCTTCTCCCCTAATGTCTTCATCACTCCTTCACCCAGCATCACCCTCGGAGCATCCCACGGTCCCTACATCCCCGGTACCGGCGGGAGGGGACTCACAGGTCAGTGGTAGCCGCCT
>NW_010288576.1:0-1404 GCF_000700745.2 Antrostomus carolinensis | reverse complement strand
TTATCAACTTTCTTCTCATAAGAAGTCTGAACTGAAAAAATGAAACTAAAATACAGCTATTCTAATTACTAGAAAGAAAATTAACTCTATCCTAGCAAAACCAGGACATACAGGCTGCTAAAATGTAGAACAATTTTATAATTATTGCTTTTTGAAAAAAAAAAAAAAAAAAAAAAGAATCATGCTGTTGTCATGGCTGACCTTTGAGCAAAAATATTAAGATTATAATAACACATAGGACTGGTGAACTCTGCTTCTCTTGATTTATAACACAGCACCCATTTATAGTTAAATAAATGTACATGCTGCATTTGTTCCATTTCTTTCTTCTGCTTCATTAGCCAAATGCCAGGTTGATTTAAAATTCTTCACTGGTTTATAAAAGCTTGAATCTCAGTTGCATAATTTCTCCAGATGCTTTCTTCATCCGTGATCTCAATGGTAAACTTGCTCTAAGTATATGATGCTACTAAATTGTAAAGTTCAAAAATCCAAAAACTTCAAAAGAAGACTTCAAGATTCCAGGACCTGTCATTTGAGGCAGATGAAATAAGTATATGTGAGTAGCATGTATGCCTTCTGTCCATTCTAGAACACGTTTACCCTCATTTCACTCAGGGCATACACCATGTCATACAGCCTTTTGTTTACCTCAGGATGAGGACGTTCAAAAAGGCTATTCCAGTGGAATAACTAATATATCATAATTTGTTATACCAGTATAACTTGCTCATGTCCATAACCTCACTTAGCTGTTCTACAAATCTAAGTCACATCTATCTACTTATCATTCTAATGTGAGTAAAGTTCTACAGCCTTTGGGACATATTTGAGTACTCTTCTATAATACCTCATTCTCTGAACAAACCCATTGGTTTCACTTTAAAGGCTCTTAAAGACTTCAATGAGCTGTGAAATTAAGCTCTAGCCTTGTAATCTTTTCAACCTGAATTTCATCATGGACATTTGTACAGCTCTTTTGTTGTATGAATGTTTGTGGAAGAGCTTTTAGTTCACCTGAATCATTGATATTCACACATCAATGACCATATTCATAATCCCACCATATAAACATGAAATTACTAGCAGAGTTTGACAAGGCAAAGTTGAATGAAGGTTGTGCAGCATAGACAGTCTTTATGATTAAATTGAGCCTTGGGGCTCCCTAAGGTCCTACTTTTTACTGGATTTTTTTTTCTTTTTTTTTTTCTTTAATATGGTTGAGAATTTTATGTCCTATGTACAGTAGAATGTCATGTTTTTGTCCTTACAAGTTGTCACTGTTTAATCTCACCTGGCAAATAAAGACCACATAGTTTACAGTAGTATAAGATTTTCCCCTTCAGGCTGATGAGAGGAATGATATTTGAACAGTTTTAACCTAGAGACTAGAAAATCTGGGGC
>NW_010288575.1:0-3990 GCF_000700745.2 Antrostomus carolinensis | reverse complement strand
CCAACCCAAACCAGCCTGTGATTCTATGAAACCCCACAGGAGGAATGCAAACAGTGCACACAGCTCCTGTCTCCCCTCCCTCCCTCCTTCTGTAGAGGTGCAGAGACGTGCAGACCCCTCACATCACTTCTCTGTCCCTAGCACATACCATCCCCAGGCAGCAAACCTGTGTTCTCCTCATCCTCTGGCTGGTTGGGATTCAAGGCCATGACCTGCACTGTGATGGAGTTGCGGGAGATAGTGCAGCCCAGCCCTGGAGGCCACACTTTATGGGTTTGCATGTGCTTCTTCACATTGGACTTCTGGGCAAAGGCTCGGCCACACACAATGCACTGGAAGGGCTTCTCTCCTGTGTGACTGAAGGCAGAAGACACTGTGTCAGAGAGGGGAGGCAGCTCCCAGGCATGGACCGTGGTGGGGAGGCTGCTGCAGGACTTCACTAGGCACTCTGTGTGGCAGATCAGCACCTGCACCAGCCAAACAAGGGCTCTGAGACCTGATTAACCAGAGTAAGTTGGGTTGTGAGAAGCCTGGGGAAACAAGCCTCGTGCACAGACAAAACACTGACGGTCTGGGGATGACAAGGGATCAAAGGATAAAGAGGGAGAAGAAATTAGCTCTGCAGCAACATCAGGGATGCAGCAACTGTCGGGGTTTCTGCATGGACCTCGCAGACCCCATCCCTTTCTCAGGGGTACAACCCCTTTCTTCCCTGTCACCCCTCCCTCCTGGGCACACAAGTCTCTTCTAGCTTGCAGCCCCCTGTGATCTCCCCAATTTTGCTCTCCCCTGTCCACAGCAGAAAGGTCTTTCTCCCCTGCCCTTCTGCTGCACAAGAAAAAGCAGACTCTAGCACATGGAGTAAGTCATGTGAAGAGTTGAGGCAGGAAGGGCAGCGAAACCACCACTTGTTCCTTCTCATTTGTCCTGAGTCTGGCAGCCTCTGCTGGAGGAATCTCTGAAGATTTCAACTTCTTCCTGCCAAAGAAGAGCTCACCTCTAAACCTCCCTACAGACACTGAGCTTGGCTTCCAGAGGCTGCAGCTTGCTAAGGAGGGAGAGCAGCGGAAAGGGCAGAGGCAAGGAGTGGAGATGCTGCTGCTCTAGTGATAAGGTGACAACAGGCTTGGCTTTCAAGGTCTCATCAGTGAGGAAAACCAGTCTCCAGTCCCAGCCCGTAATCAGCAGTAAGATTACCTTTGTAATCTTACTGTATGATTACAGTATGATTGTATGATCTTACAAATAATCTTATAAAATAATCTTACAAATAATCTTATCTTATAATCTTACAAATGTAAGATTATATTTGTGATGCAGCCTTCACCCCAGTCAGTGGGGAGAAGGTGTCTTGGAGGAAGAGGGATGAAGGATCACCTCCCAGTGCATCACAGATCCTGGGACATGACAAATGCAAGGCCTACTGGGCTGTACAGACTTCCTCAGAGGGGCTGTGCCCACCTTTACCCCAGGCACTATGCTGTGTCCGGGCTGACAGCACCGTTACCTTCTGATGTGCTGCTGCAGGTCAAAGTTCTTGGTAAAGGCCTTGTCACAGTAAGTGCATTTCAGCTTGGGGGACTTGGGTTTGCCTGAAAGAAGAAGATCACATACAGGAATGAGATCATGTCCCCCTTGTGTCACAGGGCCCACACCCCAAGACTTTAAAGGCATGTTGGGCATTGGGAAAAGACACAGGACTAGTGAGAGAAAGGGCCCCAGTTCTGTTTCTCTCCTATGAGCTCACCAAGGTCAGCCATCAGCCAAGCACATGCATATTTCCTCCCACCCAGAAGATCAGTCAGTCACATCTATCTACTAGGACAGGCTACAAACCAATGGACAACTGTGGGCTGTTCTAGGAAATTCTGAACCGAGAGCTGCAGCCTGCATCATTCACACCTCTGCAAAGAACATCAAAGCCTAGCATCTGTGGTTGTAACTCCACAGGCTCAACCTTCCAGCAGAGGAAGGCCACATGGATTTCCTCCACCTCATGCCTGGGACCTCCCTTGTCACACAGCCAGGTGTGCTTGCATCACACCAGCACACTCAGCAGGCTTGGCCAGAGGAGGATCTGACACTCCTTCATCCTGTCACAGGGCAGGCCCCTGTCCTGCCTCACCTGGGGACAGCATGTTTTCTTCATAGGCATTGAAACACACAGCAGGGACGGGTCTGCTGAGCCTCTGAGAAGACGGTCTTCAGGGCCAGGCCCCATCTAGCCCACCAGCCTTGTGGCTAGGCAGTCTTTTTTGGGTTAAAAAGGACCAAGCTCTAACACTTGGCTTTGCAGGATCTCCCCATTTCAGGTGTGATCCAATAAGCATGCAGATTTAGCACAAGCTTGCCCACACAGTAGCACAGTGAAAGTCCTTCACGTGTGCTCAGAGGTGACAGACAAGGAGCATGGCCACGCTTCCACCTGCTCTTGATAGCCTGGGGCAGGGAACTGTGTTTGTCCTCTGGAGCTGCATGCACAGGCAGTGCCACCCCAGTGCACCGAGGGAACCCCTGGCTCCACAGGTTACAGGATAAGCACGGTGGCCTACAGGTGAGTGCAGGACAAATTCTAGAAGAACACTTACCTTCCTGCAGACCACTCTCATTTTTGCAGCGCCGACTTTTAGCAGCTGAGACGGAATCAAACCCAACCACACCACCTCCTGCTGTGCTGGTCAAAGGTGGGGGAGTGCTGGTGCTCTTGGATTTGAACCCCTGCTTCCCCGGGCTGTACACAAGAGGAGAAGGGTACACAGGGCTTTCCACACACTGGCTTGGTACCTGCAGGAGGGCAGTTTATGAGAGGAAACAGGTTTGCTACACAGAATCATACCGTGTCCATCTCCAGCAACACTTGCCACACCAGGATATTAGTCTGGCTGAGTTTTCTGCCTCCTGCCAAACTGGATCAAATTTCAGGTTCACCAGACCAACAATGTGTCTCTAACTAAAACTAACACCCTACACGGTGTCAAACTTTCTGCTGAACATCAAAAAGTATCCAGGAGTTAATACAGCAGGAACAGGACAGCAAAGAAAAACCCTGAAGGAGCCATCAAGTCCCTCATCTATGTCTTATGCCTAGAAGAGTTTCTCATCCCTCTGGAGCAGGTTACCAGAACGATCACTGCTGATCCTGTGGGTTAGGCAGGGATCTCCAGGCCCTGCTGCCTGCTCTGGCAGGACTGCAGAGGGAAGGAAAGCACAGGAAAACTCCAGGTGGCAAAGCACAGTTGCTTATGTCAGCACCAATATATGGTTTGAGGGTGTTTCTGTTGCTCACTCTGATAAATTAACACAGAGCACCAAGTATCCAACATCCCCATCTCTTTCTGACCACCAGCACTTCCAGGTCAGAGTCCAGCTACAAAGATAAAGCCAACAAACCTCTGTCACACTGTTTCTGGTGTGAAAGGCAGTGCTAACATGGGGGCTGGGAATAGCTGGTAAATCCACTGGTAAATCCAGCCCCACGTGTGCCTCTCTTTAGGAAAAGCTGCCTCGTCAAGCCCATTGATATTTAGAGTGAATTTTTCTCTCCACTTAAGCCTGCAGTGCTCTGTACCCCTCTGGGAGGTGAGCCACTCACCTCAGCTCCCTCCCACTCCCAACACCAGCATGTATCCCTCAACCACAGCAGCCACTCAGCTCTCCTAAGCCCACACCAGCCAGGCTCTCAGTTGATTTTGTTCTCAGAATCCCATCATCTCACCAACACCCTTCTGCTCAGTACCTCCTCCCGCAGGAAATAATCATTGTCAAATAACCCAACATATCTTCCCAGACTCTTGATGCCACATTTCCAGTCCAGGTTGACACCTGAACAGCTTTGTGCATGAGAAGAGGCCCAGGAGGACAGATCTCCTGCAGACAGCCCCTGGCCTTACCTCCATGGGTGGGTAGGGCTGCATCCCCAGCGTCTGGATCTCCACCGTGCTGTTTGCTGCCATAGGAGCAGGTGCACTGTACACTTCAACCACCCCGCTG
>NW_010288574.1:325-1398 GCF_000700745.2 Antrostomus carolinensis | reverse complement strand
GGTTTGGGGTTAATTCAAGGGGTTTTGGGGGTTTTTTTGCATATAACAATAAATATCGGCGGTACGGACATGCAGACATGCTGGTTTGGGAATGGGGGGGGCCCCCCACACCCCCCAGGACCCCCTCCTGGGGTGGGGGAGCAGTTTTGGGGGGGTCCTGCCCCTCCCCCAAGGGGTCCAGGGCCAGTTTTAGGGGTTCAGGCCTGGTCTTGTTGCCATGGAAACAAAGCCTGGCCTTAGAGTAGGGCCAGGCCTAGTTCTGTTGCTATGGAAACAAAGCCTTGGCCTTTCAGTGAGGACTGTGGCCTAGTCCCATCGCTATGGAAACACAGCCTGGCCTCGTAGTAGCACAAGGCTTAGTCCTGTTGCTATGGAAACAGTCAGGCCTAGTCCTGTTGCTATGGAAACACAGCCTTGGACTTCCAGTGAGGAATGTGGCCTAATCCCATCGCTATGGAAATAGAGCCTGGCCTCACAGTAGAGCGAGGCCTACTCCCATTACTATGGTAACAAAGCCTGGCCTCGCAGTAGGGCCAGGCTTGGTCCCGTTACTATGGAAACAGAGCTTTGTCTTGCAGTAGGGCCAGGTCTAGTCCTGTTGCTATGGAAACAGTCAGGCCTAGTCCCGTTGCTATGGAAATGCAGCCTGGCCTCAGAGAAGGGGCTCTGGCCTAGTCCTGTCACTATGGAAACGCAGCCTGGCCTAGTGCAGTTGCTATGGAAATGCAGCCTGGCCTCACAGTGGGGCCAGGCCTAGTTCCATCACTATGGAAACACAGCCCAGGTTGGTAGTAGAGTGAGGCCTAGTACCGTTGCTATGGAAACATAACCTGGCCTCATTGTAGGGCCAGGCCTAGTCCCATTGCTATGGCAACGCAGCCAGGCCTAGTCCTGTTGCTATAGGAACAAAGCCTCACCTTGCAGTAAAGTGAGGCCTACTCCCATTGCTATGGAAACGCAGCCAGGCCTAGTCCTATCACAAGAGAAACGCAGCAAGGCCTAGCCCTGTTGCTATGGAAACACAGACAGGCCTAGTCCAGTTGCTATGGAAATGCAGCCTGGCCTTGCAGTAG
>NW_010288574.1:0-207 GCF_000700745.2 Antrostomus carolinensis | reverse complement strand
GGAAACACAGCCTGGCCTCGCAGTAGAGCCAGGCCTAGTCCTGTTGCTATGGAAACACTACCTGGCTTCACAGTAGGGCCAGGCCTAGTCCAGTCGCTATGGAAACACAGCCTGGCCTTGCAGTGGGGACACCCCCCCCAACCCCGTCCCCCCTCACCGGGGGTGACAGTGCCGCCATGGAGGGGGGGGGGACACAACAAAGGGGAC
>NW_010288573.1:46540-50582 GCF_000700745.2 Antrostomus carolinensis | reverse complement strand
CCCTCTCAGCGGCGATTTAATTTAATGTCATTAATTAAATTAGCATCACTCACGCTTCACTGTCTTAGCCCGGAGGTCCCAATGGGCGCTGTCTTTAAGGGGAGGCGAAGCTCCTCTCGCATTTTCCCAGCGAGGGAGCGGTCCCGGCGCCTGTGGGCAGCGCATGGCGCCTGAGGGGATTCTGGAGAGTTCCAGGGCAGCCGCGGTGTCTTCTCACAGCTCACCCCCCTGGCCTCTGCGACCTTCCTGCCTAGGAAATACCGCTTTTTCTGAAAAAGAAGGAAAACAAGAGAAGGGAGGGAAAAACTGCTTCAGTCTCATAAGAAGGGACTAATTTCTTCTTTAGAGGAAGCATTTTTGTAGCTGAAACGGGTGTTTGCTGGTTCACCTGAGCTCAGTCCCATGGAACCAAATGCTTAAATTAAATTCCTGGAGTATGTTCTAGTTCTAGAGCAGAAGTTTTCCCAGGCAAAAGTTTCAGGAAGAGGCATACCATATCCTATACATGTATAGAGTGTACATGTTACAGCTCTTGAGATAAGGTGGCGGGACTCAGCAGAAAGTTTCCTGTTCCTTTTTTTTTATTTTAAAATAAGCTTAGAGGTCCCAGTCCTAAATTTCTATTGAGTTAATGAGCTTTACATGCACTAAGGATTGAAAACCAGGGCTTGAATTCATGTAAAGTAACTGAAAATAAATGTCCAAAGTCTGAGGGAGGGAAGAAAGACGTGCTAATAGCTGGTCTGAAAGTACCAGTTTTGCTTACAAGCTTTAAAAAGAAAATATTCAGGCAATTGCAATATAGTCTGAAGATCAGAGAAGATGGCAGTGGATGAAACTGAATTCTGTAATTCAATTCAGCCTGAAGAAACAAGATGCAATCCTGCAAGAGGGCCCCATTACCCATGAAATTATTTTTTTTAGCATTTTCATTCCAGAGATTGTCACACAGGGTTGCCATTCCTCTTCCATTGTAGGTACATTCTAGAAACAAGGAGTACTTTGACACTGTCAAAGTCTCCAAACTGTAATACAACAACAGTGTTTTGGCTCAAGACCATCACAACACCACTAAGGCAACAACAACTGTTGTATTCCTCCATAAATTCTCTATTGTCAGGTTCACCACTGGGTTTTCTGGTACGTGTCAGCGCTTGAACTCATCTGGGTTCAAGAGATGAAGGGCAAATGCTGACATACCTTTCCTTTTGCCTTGCAGAGTTGTTTTCCTTTCAGAGGAAAGTGATGTGGCCAGATCAATAGTTCTTTCACGCACATCCAACCCAACAGTCCTGAACTCCAGCAGAGTATCAAAAATAACAAAGAATAAGCAGCAGTACCATCATATGGCACAGCAGGCACGAGTCAGTACTTCCAAAACTGTGGGATTAAAAAAAGTCATAGTGCAGTTGGGATGGATTCAAATGAAGGCCTTCATCTCCTGGGGAAGTTCTCAATTCCACCACAAATCACAGAGTAAGCATAGCTGTACTTATGTCATACAGGCAAACACAGATGATTAATCTCCTAAATTAATACCACTCACTTCTCTCAGCGACAGGTTTGCTGTCAGCCTTTATACAAAGCGCTGAACAAACAAAATAAGCAGTACCCTGCTCTCCCTTCTCCACTGATCTGAGTTTTATCTGCCTCTGCAGGCCTAACTTCTCCCTACAAATTGTTCACAAGATTTCTCTGTCTTGCTAAAATATGGAAATGTATGGTATACACAATTCAAGAAGGCTGATAAAAGCTTAAAAAGAGCTCAGAGAAGTGCTTTGAGTAAGATTAAGATTGGAAAACATTTAATAATGAAGGACAAAAGGATCTCAGTCTTCTTGGTGTATTAAAGGAGTAGTTAAACAGCTTGGTCAAAGTGCACAGGTAATAGATTTTATAAGAAGGCTACGCAAAGATACAAACATATCCAGCCATATTGAGAATTAAATCAAAATAAATTATAACTAAAAGAGCAAATTTTTAACAAGTAACTGTCTGATTTTCAAGTATAATGGAAACTGTTCCTGGAGGATTTTAGCAGTGACAGAGTTCTTAGAAGTTATGTTCTACATTCAGACACCAGCTAGTTCTGGATGGACATGTATATGGCTTGCATTTTCCAAAGAGTCAGATGTGCTCATTGCAATGGTTCTTTCTGGGAGGGTGGGGAAGGTTAAGTGAGAAGATAACCAGTTCTACCATATGTGGAGATTTGCCAGTATCCTAAAGGTCCCATAGAGTTTGTTTGGTTGGTTTTAAAGAAGAATCAGCTGGTCACTGATTGTTATTTCCCAAAGGTTTGAACCTTTGCTGAGAAACAGTGTTTGGTTGGCAACTTTTAAGCTTTTTATGTCATCCCACCGTGCCTGTATAAATGACCTGATACTACAATAATTTTCCTTCAACAGGCATAACAAGCCACCTTGTTTCTCTCTACCTTGTTGAGAGCCACCTACCATAAATACATTATATTTGGTTATTGCTGAGCTGAATTCCAAACACCCAATTCACCTTGCTTTATAGCCTCATAACAGTCCAAGTTATAAATGATTATCGTCTCCCAAATGGCAATGACCAATGTTGTTACCATACCCCATAACATCTCCTGAGAAAGACACAGAAGCAGCATCTGCTGTAGCTTGGGTGTTTCATTAGACTGTTTACTTTTCTCACACAGCAAAGACTAAGCCACACACCTCAGCCAGATGAGTTATCGTATTTGAAAAATATCATTCATGAAAACTGGCTAAACTGGAATGCTCTGAAGCATTGCACATACTCCCAAGCCCTAAGGGACAGATACTCTTCCAGCTTTATACCACCAACTAAAAGACTGCGTGACTATCCTCTCATTCAGAGCAAAACATCCCCTCCTACTGAACTCAACAAGCAAACCAACTACGATTCTGACAAGGTGAGTTATAAAACCAAAACATCTATCCAAGCCACATTCAGTGACTTTTCCTCCCCTGCAGTAAGATGTCCCGAAAGTTATTTTTATGCACCTCATCCCAACAAACAAGCAGCTGGCAAAGAATTATCTGCCCCTCTGATTTAACCCACCATTTCTGATTCTTCTTCAGTGGAGTTTTTGAGGAGAAGGGACAAGGGAATGTCATCAATTCAGCTTTTTGAATGAGCTGATAGTGTGTCCTAGAACACTATGAAGGCAGCATCATGGCAACAGTCAAGAGGCCGTTGTCCACATGATCACGGTGGAGCACAGGACCACAGCTGGAAGTCAGAATGAGTTGGCAAACATCTTGTTCCAACTTTTGCTATGCCATCTGGCTTCCAGTTAGGTGAGTGACGTTAAATGTATTTTCTCCATATTACCATCTGGCAGTTGCTTGTACAACAACACAGTAACACGCAGAATTTGGCTAAATTAGCTTCAGAATCCTATCAAGGATACTTGCAACACAGACTCTGAAATGAAAAAGGGCTTACGAGGAAAGTTTCTGTAACTGATGGTGTTACATGCTCAGTATTGCAGGTGGGGAATAGGGAGTGGGAAGTTACACATCCTTATGTTTGCATGTATTTATTTTACAGAGGTCTTG
The DNA here is from genome assembly GCF_000700745.2 of Antrostomus carolinensis. Taxonomy (NCBI): domain Eukaryota; kingdom Metazoa; phylum Chordata; class Aves; order Caprimulgiformes; family Caprimulgidae; genus Antrostomus; species Antrostomus carolinensis. The sequence goes on along the minus strand of NW_010288573.1, from coordinate 47,019 downwards.
TAAAAGTTTCTAAAAGGGGGGCCCATACAGGTTTCCAAATGATGTGAACACTGTATCCAATTAAGTGTTTGTTCTAGAAAAGTATCAACACTTTTGCTGTGCTATGGAAATACATTCATTTTTCCAAAATTAGAGGAGCAGGGCTTTTCCTGTGCCTGCTCCATAATGTTGTATGCCAAAGGTAGTTTTGATAAAGGAAACAAGATAAAGGAATTTATTAGTACAAACAAAGTCTCAGAAAGATGGTACTTGAACAAAAGTTTTATCTAAAAATGTAAATGTTGCCAAATAGAGTGTAACTAATATAAAGTACAGTCCAATAGCAGTAATGCTAAGTCTTTGTATTTATAAAGGTTACATTTGCAAAGCTTAGGGGTCATAGTAACCTTCCTGGCTTTTAAATCCAACAGAACAGGGTGCTTTAAAAAAAGGGAGTAGGATTTTCAATAAATATGATCCCATGACAGCTTAAATCAATA
>NW_010288573.1:0-46517 GCF_000700745.2 Antrostomus carolinensis | reverse complement strand
CCTGCCTCTTGCCTTACTCTTGTGCTGGTGCTTATATGATTCTCCAATAGTGTAAACCTAAAAAAAAAAAGTTAATCCAGAAGAAAAAAGGAAGGTTTTTTTGAATGCTAGGAAAAGCAATACTAAAATGCTAGAGGTTTGGCATTCAGAGTTAAGCTGAAGTTATTAAATGCAGTGTTGTTTTGTCTCTACTCTGCAGAAGAGCCTTAGATATAAAAGCTGCTATGTTTCCAGATATTTCTATAGATTTCATCCAGGATATACTAAGTCTCTGAAAAGAAGGATTTGAGTTGAGATTGTGTGGAAACAGTATCAGTTTCCCAGTGCATCAGCACTGCTGATGTTCCTGAGCATTTTATTAGAAGCATAACTAGCATCAGCTGGAATCCTACTTACACTATTTAATCAACCAACTCAAAAGGTGTTTTCTTTAATAAATTTCTAAAGTTTAGTCTGGCTTCAATTTCACACAGGTTTTTCACAGGAGAGAAAGTGTAAGGCAATGCTTTGCTCAAAAGCCAACGACACAAGTGCAAACAGAAGTACAAAGGGATTTGACTCCCCTTACAGAAAATGTGGGAAGTAACAGTCAAGCATTTTGTCAATAATACCAAGTGACACCGCCACAGTGTGGTCCCTCTGCACAGGTTTCACAGGGCACAGCACTGAAGTGCAGGTTTCCCATGGCAGACACTGGAACTGTAACGTCTGTGTTCTAGTCTGTACACTGTAATGTATAAAAGTGTTATTTGATCCACACTGATGCTGCTGTTTCCAAGAACTACAGCCTAAACATCTTCTGCTGTTGCTGCCTTTGAAAATTCTCAGGGATGTTGGGACAGATGGTACATTTTGTCTCTCCATGTACTAAATTTGCAAGTATTTCTGCATCACAGACATTAAGTTATGCTAAGAGGAGAGGGGTGACATATAGTAATTTTTTATTTTAGAAGCGTGACCCATGTCCTCTCTAAACTCTAGTTTTATGAACACAAAGTTATTTATGCAGCTTATAGGAACTAAAGATCCTTGGTTCCTGATAATTAGAGGCTTTTCATTTCATATGTTCTTCCCTTTGAAATTAAGTTTAATTAATATGCTTTTAAAATTTAGGTGACTGACCACAAAGCAGCTAATACACTCCTACTACAAGCTAAAAAAAAATTTTATGACTGTATGTGACAGTTGTAAAAAGGAAAGCCATCGTCCTTAACACAAAAGACCAGAGAAGACAAGGTGCTCTATTGTCCTAATATGTGCTTAGTAACAGAGACAAGAATTGAGATGCCATCATGTCAGGAAACACACAAACTAAAGGACAAGCAACAGAAAAGCTAGTAGAAAAAGTTCCTTGTGTTTATTTTACCAGGCTTCCAAGTAATCCACTGCTTGTTACCCAGGTAATGCTTCTTCCCATTGCAAGTCTGAGTCTCATACTAATTAGCAAATGCCAGAATTATTTTAGCTGACTTAATTCTTTTTTTTTTTTTTTTTGAGAAAGAGGATGTATGTGCACACTTTAAGACCTGATATGACCAAATTTTCTCTGTCAAAATCACATTAAATATATCTAAAGGAATACATCTAGCAAAACCATAAATTATTCAAAGCATTGGGTGCTTCAACAAAATTGTTTGCCCCCTGCACCCAATGCTCTCTGTTAATCTGTATCTTAATCAGCTCAGCACAGAAGACTTCACTTTTCACCCTTGTTTCCCCAAAACACATTTGCCTGCTCTTTGCTGCTTTCCTTACTTAGACTCATTGCTTCCTTTTTGCTTGGCTTTTCCCTATTGTGACCAACTTCCTTCAAAATCTGATCATTTCCATTTGTGTTTTGAGCAAGTTTGATGATCCTTGGTTATTTCTTCAACGTGCATCTTTTCAGAGATACACCTAGAAGATCGTGTATTCCTGATCCAAGAAAACAAACAGGAAATTATAAAAAAAAAATCAAGCCAAAATTGGTCTGAGGAGTCACCAAATTTGATGCAAGACAGGCAGGGACGAGCAGGGGTTGCTACCAGAGTACTTAGCCAAGCCTTCACTAACCGCTTAAAGCCAGTTGCTTTTATCAAGATCAAGCATGGCATTTTAACTTCCTCACTACTACTTTATTTGTTCTTAGTGCATTTTCTCACACGCAGGATGTGAAGACATAAATACATATAAGTCAAACCATCCACCTCTAATCTGTCTTAACTCAGCTGAGGGTGGCAGTGTACACTAGTTTCTCTATATTAATATATAATGGAGACTGCACAGTCTTTACATCCATCTTTTTATGTCTTTACTGTTAACAGAGATATAGGACTTTGGGCAACAATTCTGAAAAAAACCAATATTTTGGATAAAAGATTACTTTTTTGAAAGTCTCGTATCCAATACTGATTGCAATTTGTGATGTGAATGAAGCATTTTGTGGTTTTCATTTTCATGAATCTCTGATGAAAGCAGTAGTACAATATTGACACGCTATACTTAAATGTCAAAGCTTTGCTATGTGGGTTTTGTAATATTTTGTTTAAATATTGAAGTGCCACAGAACTGAAGTCTGAAAAGGCTATGTTTAAGTTCTTTGCTTTTACCTTCATATTGCTTATGGCACAGCCATAACTTTTACTATCAAGCCATTTGCTCATTTTGGTATAGAATAGGCAAATGTTGGTAATTCAGTTTCTCTTAAACTATATATAAATCTTGGGCCCTTTGCATTGCATTTGAAGATGCCCAAACTGGTTTAAAATGTGCTAGCTCCCATGCTAGAAGTCTAACTTAATATAAACTCTTACTACAATCCATGCCACTTTATACTTCAGATAGTTTTCCAGTAATTTAGAGCCAAATCCCCGAGATAATCTGAGAGTCTAGAGAGGCCTAAAGGGATTCAGGCACCTGAAACCAAGAAGAAAATCCTTTAGGTTTTCACTGACTGTGAATCCTTAAAATTGTTTCTGCCAGCTTTGTACCATCTGAAAAGAGCAATTGCAGTGCCAGTGTCCAAGAGAAGCTTGCTGGATTTGGGCTCCTGCTCTTCTCCAGTCCCCTCCCTGAAGTCAGGGATGCAGTGCCCAAGCCCTCGAGAAGGATGTCATCTCAGATACAGCTCTTCCCAGTGCTGTGTTTTGACCAGACAAGGCAGTTCCTCGCTCTGTGTGTCGATGACTCTACTACCATCCCAAGGCAGCTAGCTGTCCAAAACACGCATCTATGAAGCAGCCTGAGGGCTGCTGATTCCTCACCACTGGTCAGGAATAGAGAGAAGTGTAGCCTTACATTAAATGTAGTTTATTCCAGTTAAGATAATATAGCTATTTAAGGACTACAAAAATTATCTGTTTAACGAGATTTTTTAACAAATACTTCCCCATAAAGGCATTTCTGACCCTTTAAAATATACAGCTGGCTCAGAAGAGAAGAACCAGAATTCTCTCACCTAACTTCACCTTTAATAACTTCTGAACACTTCTTTGTTCTTTACTAGGACAAGTATCTTCATAGGCCAGTGAGACCATCTGTCTGACCCGATCTTCTCCCTTACAACAGATCCCCAGCTCGCCTTGCTGTGCTTTGTAGAGCTGATCACTCTTGAAATGGTTCTGTTCAGAAATGACTGTTCAGCACCAGCTCAGCATTGTGCAGTTCCGTACCTACTGCTCTTTCCCAGAGACAGAGTCAATTCACACCCCACATCAGAGCACAGCTCCTTATAGTCTGCTCCATATGATAGTGGGAAATGTGAAATAAAGAACACTTCCAAAAAAAGGAAAGTAGGCTGAGGAGCCCATACATACCCCTTTTGACACTTCCATCACAGGTGTGCAATTTTCACTTTCTACACATTTTAGAAAGTTTTTCAAAGCAGAAGGAAACATTAGTTTTCACAAGCTGAGGACTACAGGTCAGTATTTTTGAGCATATGACAAGTGACTCCAGTTTTATTTCCCACTCTTGCAGAAGGCAACATCACTTACTTTAATAAAAAAAAAAAAAAAAACAACAACTTTGTGGACAAATACATCTTTATACATGAAGCTGGGTTCTGAGTGAGCTGGAGTACGTATCTGTCCACACACAAACTCCACCTCCCTCTCTCCATCCCTCTCTGTTCAGGAGAGAGGCACATACATATGGCACAAAGCAAAGTATGTGTCTGTCTTCAGCTGTCCAAGTAGACTTCATGTGATGTCAGACTCCAGTGTCCCATCAGCTGGAACACTTCTAAACCACCACAGCCTTTCTTTTGCCCTCCTGTTGGCAAGGCAGAGCATCTTGCCAAGCCCTCACCCTCCTTAGCCCATGCCAGGTGATTTCGCAGTGAGCCAGCAATTACTCAGACTGGCATGTGGTCAGGTCTTGTGTCAAAGGCATTTATCTCATTTACAAGCAGAAGATTCTCCAATGAATAATTCCAAAAGAAATAATCATCTTCACGGTCCATTTTTCCAACCCAAGGCTTCGTCTAACAAGCACCCACTGAACCTAGCAAGACATGTTGACTACAGAATTAACAGAATTCATTTTAATTAATTTGAGAATCATTGTGTATGCCATGCATGCAGACATCACCCAGTGATTTTACTGCTAAAGGCAAAAAACAACCTGTTGGCCCAACTGTCAGTGATGGGGTTTTCCTATCAACTTAAGATGGAGCTGGACTGGATCCAATAAACTGAACTCAGTGTCCATCATTCACAGGTTCTCATCATCACAAGTTATATCACCAGCTTTTTGGAAGCTCCTTCTTATTTCCTTTTCAGCAGCCACAGGGCACGTTGATTTGCACAAAGCAATAAAAAATATAAAAATAGCAATAGCTACAATGTGATGTTGCCCAGCAAATCTAAGGCTAAGGAAGGTAAAGTTGGTGTCAGCAATGTTTTAATCATCTCTGCTTTTTTGAGATTTGTCATACTCCATAAACACATGGCTAAGTCTGCTTTCTCCTAATTTGTGCATGAATCTCTCTTATAAATCTAAGACAGTGCAGAGAAACTATTTCTTAAGTCCATACAGTATCCCCTGGGTTACCTTACTTTGTGCAGATGAAACAGCTGAAGTTTTGGCAATTAGATTACACAGGAAAAAGATCATTTGTGTTAAACAGCAACTCTGATGAAAAAGTGTAAAAACATAACCTCCCCGTCACACACAGTCTTTTTCACACAGAAAATGGCCAGCAAGATCAGGAACTGTGACATCTAGCCCAAATCCTCCTACATCTGAAGGAGGACAGGTAGGACCAAACACAAGTCCATTTTTTCATGACTACATCAGCTAGCCTAATTAAAAAATGTTATCATTCCTTCCAACCTGTGCCTAAAGAACAGCAGTTTTAAACACAGGAGGAACACAGGAGTAACCTCTAAATTATTTGCACACTAAATTATGTAGCAGGCAAAACAGCCCTGTAGATCTTGGCTTTATGGCAAGTGGCAGAACAGAGGACAGGTTTTCTGTACAACTCTGAGCTGTTTAATCGGACACTTTCAGACTTGCCATCTCACTTGCCTCAGTTTCTACAATCTGCCATGAGATTCCCTGTGTGCAGTTGGGCTCCCAGCACAGCCACACCTGAACTAAACAGAAACTACATGTGCCTCCAGCCACAACCCTGCCAGTGCTCTCATTCTCCTCCTGTAAAATGGAGGCAAATGCCCTCCAGCCAACTTCAGCCACTCCCCAATATCCTTAAGTGAAGAGGGCAGTCTATGGATGAGAAGGATTATGAACATTAAAGCACTTCGCCCATTTCATCATCACACAGAACATATCTTCATTAGTGTTTAATTAACAGTACCATTAGCGTAAATTAATATTAACAAGTAACAATGATTCTCAACATTGAGGAAATATTGATGAAATTGGTCCCTGTGTCTGGGTATGACAGCAGTACCAGGACACACAGACCAAAAGCTTCATTCTGAAAAACCAGTCTGAACTGGTGCTGAAAGCTGGAAACCAGCTCTGGGTCCAGGTTTCACAGATGGACTTTTTAAAGTCAGCCAAAGCTTCCGTGCCTGAACACTTATTCTTGTACATGTGTGTACATCTAGATCTCAGCTTTGCAGCTTAGTCCACTGTGGACTTATCAAGGATGATGACATTTCATTGCAAATGTAGTTTTATAGAGCTATCAGTTGTTTGGATACAGCTTTGTTCACCACAGTTAACCATCCCATCTCAATTCATCATGCATCCACTGTACCATAAATCTGTTAATTAAAGAGAGACTCATTTTCAACTACAGTATTTTTATAACAGCCTTCCTCCTAGGCACGGATTCAGTTATGTTTCTTTCACTGTACTGTACCAGCTTTATTAGCTGTTTCCACTGGTCATCTAATTAGCTATTTCCACTGGTCACAGCTAATTAGAACCGAGTGAGCTATGCTATTGTAAATCTAAAATGTTGATGTTATGAGCAGCTCATACCCATCTGCTCCCTGTGTCCCCAACATAGGAGGGTGAGAGGAACCTTCTGAAGAAGCAGGACTCTCCATAGCAGCCCCTGTGCTCCCCTGGCCATCGCCACTGCTTTCTACATCCTCCTTAAAGCCATCCAGGAGGAAAGACTAAGCAAAACTTGGACCAGGCTTGCTTAGCTGGTTTCAATACCAAAGCTTGTACCCAGCTGCTGTGAAGAGCAGCCCACATCCAGTGGATGAAATAGGAAAAAGTGGTAGAGCAGAGGGTCTGAGCAGTTACAGAAGGGACCATGTGACTTGGTCACCATTAAGCCATGTGTCATCACCAATGCTGAAATCCTGTATGAGGGCTGTTGCCTTTGCCCAGGGCTCCCTGCCTTTTCTGTAATTATATCAGTGAAAATGAGGGCCCTTAATGGGGACATTTATAATCTTTGTCTAAACCATCCTCTTTACTCCTTATCTCTTACTGCATAAAGATCTTTACTTCTGCACAGGGAATTTATATTCCAACTGAGTCAATTCCTCTAATAGTGTATTGGCTGTTCCTTTATTAGAGGGGAAAATTCAAGATCTGTTAAAATAAAGGAAAAGATCCCATGGGGGTGAATGGTCTTTGGGTTAGTTCCCCGTGAAACCTTTTTTCATCCTGACAAAGCAGAGTAAATTTCCACAAACCAAACATTATTGAGGCAACCCATTAATAGCAAAAAAAAAAAAATAAAAATCAAGCATTTGCAATTTTCTTCCCTTCTCATTTTCTGAGGTGTTACCACATCAACTTGTCTCCTGTGGCAGACAAACCACAGCCACTGAGGACACATGTATGTTGTCCACACCTGAAGGAGAGACAGTCACGCTCTAACAAAACATTTATTTCCTCCAAAGCAGATAAGCAGTGCTTATCTACTACGTAAAGACACACATGGTAGTTAAACTGTGCATTAAGGTATGTGGAACCCCCTCCTCCCTGTGGCACTTGACCCTCTACAGGAAAAACCATCACTGAGGGAGCCAGGATCCCAGCCAGGCAGAAGCACCCAGTCCAAGCACCGCTTTTACTCGCATTTCTCATCTGTCCCAGAGAGCTGTCAGGGTGATTACTGTACAACTACAGAAAACACTACTTTACTAGTGCCTTGTCAATATAGGTAAAGGGTCTTGAAATACTGAACAGCCCACAGATCCTCATCCTCTGGTTACCTTTTCTCCATGCACAGACAGACCTAAGAATCCCTTTTCCTTGAATCAGCTTTCAGTGCACTGGCTCACATAGTAAGATCTATTTAAATCTTCTCTGCACATCATAGATTTTCCCTTTTTTTTTTTTAAAGAAAATTATATTTTAATGTTTTAGAGAAGCAAGGCGCTTTTAAATTATCAGTTATTTAGATCTTAAGTGTGAGGCCATCTTGTAGCTCACGCCTTGAATTCATTGTGGTATTTCCCCAAGGATGCTGTGCTACCCAGTTTCTCTCCCAGCCAGCAACTTTACAAATTGACAAACTATAAGAAGGGCTTCTGCTACAGAATGAAGAATCAATAGCTGTCTACTTGGATAGCCTCAAAAAGTGCTTAACTTTTAATTGAATGCTGGAAAAGAAATTGCAAAGCACAAGAGCTCAAAACAGCATGAAGCCTGCATAATTATCTTTCTCCTTGCAGTTCCTTATGCAGAGTGGAGACTAATTAAACACATGTGCAGGCTAGAAAATGATTTGCAAAGTTATATCTTTCATCAGTTTGCAAGGGGACCTAAGCAGAAGGAAAGCACTAGCAAGGAACGGGAGCCATTGCCAGCTGTCTTGTACTGTCATTTTCACTAGTACCTTGGTTTTTAATTTCACCCATATAGAGTGAAGACAAATTAGATTTTGCATCTGCTTTAAGATGCAGAGGATGAGAGGAACAAAGTTCAGGACAATGGTAAACTCAGGCTCCAGGCTTCAAGAGTCATATAAACGTATTTAAAGGGGTTTTAAAAGCATTTTGGTACTGACTTCTTGTATTATACAAATATGTTTTCCAGTATAAAGCTACCTATCCTAACATGGTCCATTTATAACATAGAAGCAAATTTTAAAAAGCATTTGTCTTCCTGCTGTTGCAAAAGAGGAAAACCAAGTAAAACCTTCACACATAAAATCCATTCTTTAATAATTATTATACTAACAAAAAACCTCCTAAATTAACTACTAAAAAGAAAATTTAGTAAAAAATTGCTCCAACATACAATCACTACCTACCTCATCTCCCTCATTTCCAGGAGAAAAAACCGTCTCAGGCTCCTCACCAGGGCTTAAATAATGTCTCTTAGTCACATCCAAAATGAAAGCACCTGCTCATGCTGGCTCTCAGCTGGCAGGATTGAATTAGAGCCCAGCAACCATTGCCCTAATAGGAGGCAATATTATTAACTTTAATTCATTCACATCAGCATTGATCAGAAGCAGTTACTGAGTATCAGGAAGACATCAGGATGTCAGTACATGGCATTCAAGGCCAGTGTAATTACCACAGAAACAAAGAATTCTGTGATCAGTCCAAAAAGTCGTGTGTAATTATACTGGAAAATTCTGATCTTCTCTGAGTTTCATCCCGCATGCACCACCTGAATTCTCACATCACTCAAAGGGTTGTGGTTGCTGTAAGTCTGGAGTCCAAAAAAAAATGTGTCCACTGATCCAAAAACTGTAGCTGGTGAGTCCATTTTTAAGGTGATGATGACAATCTTGGTATGATATTTCCCACCAGTGAACCACTGTAGGGCAAGAGAAAGGAGACGACACTGCTCATAAATGGTGCTGCTCCAGGCTTTCAAACCTCTGCCTGAATTAAAATGAAATTCTATGTGCGTTATGGCACTGTGCAGATCTGGTAGAATAGTTTGATGCCACTTCAGCGTCCCAAGAGGGCTGGTGGAGCAAGACTGCAAGACTTTGGATGTGTCAGTCTCTCCAATAAACAGTTAGTTTTAAACATCCAAAAGCCTGAAATCCCACGTGCAGAGGGATGCCATCCTGAAAACACATTTGCTGTGAGAGGGACTGTGGTAGAAGTTGGGAGGGGAAGAAATCTTCCAAGATGAATGATCATTTCTCATCTTTACCAGTGATTGCACTCCATCGTCATTTTAAAACCTCTCACATAAATAAATGCACCACTATATCCTGTCTCAGGAGGGTCCTTGGCTCCTGTCCTCCTGCCAGACATCTCCCTTCTCTGTCCACACCTGAGGAAGCCCAGGAAGAGTTGGAGGGATGCAGCTTTGGCAGATGACTGGTCTCCTTTGCTCTCACTCAACTGCCCTCCAGATGAAGTCCCTTTCTTTAGCATCACTGCCTCCCTCCCTAGTGGGAAATTTCTGTCCCCAAACTCCCTCCATCCTCGTTACAAAACACTGAAAGCAGGAGGGGACAAGAAGGCTGGGTGGTTACATGTGTCCTCACTATGGCAAGTAGCACGCTCCGATTCAGCTCGGTGAATACCAGCTGGCCACGCTGGGGCCACTTCATGCCAGAAAATATCCCAGAGCTCTCAGAGAACATCACGTCGCGTTCCAGCGTGGTGACACATCAGCTCTGGAGGAGCCTTGCAGGGCCTGGCTGTGTGTGCTCTACTGAATCGCTTCGTGCCCCCCTGCACAGCCGGCCCTGTGCTCCCCTCCTCGCACAGCCCCTGTAGCTCAGCACCTATAGATCATGCAGGATGTACAGCTCCTGCCAGCACAGCCGGGGCTGCTGCCAAGTCCTCATTGCACGGCCAATGCTGCCACCCTAATGCAAAGCAAAGAATATATCTGCACCAGGCAAGAGGGGACAGCCTCTGTCCCTGTCCTGCTCCCCACTGCCAGCCCTGTGGTGTACCTGCAGAGCCCATCAGGGAACCGAGCTGAGGACATGGAGCTGGGGGATGTTTTATTCCCTGATTTTCAGAGATCCAAGAAGAGGTGCAATCAGCCTCCTTGGAGGCTCGGGAGTTTATCAGAACGCCATCCCAGGCTGGTACAAGGGATGCACAGTGCTCTAGGTGCATCCCTCACTGGTGGAGAGTGGGGAAAAGAGAGGCCACTCGCCCTTCTCAGACCCTGCGTGGTCAAATGAAGAAACAATTTTTTATATGCTCTTTCCCACAGTTGTATGATGTGAAAAAAAAAAAAACAACATTAAAAAACCTTAAAAGAGTGTCTAGCGGAGTGTTAAACTGACAGAAAAAGAATTAGTGCTCTCACTTTTAGACATCTTAAGACATTAGGTAACATGAATATTTTTAAAAAGCCTAGAAATACGAAAATACGTAAAATAAATGCTCTTACTTATTAGTGTGACTACTTTGCTAATTTCTCCTCCAAGGAACGTTTCCTTGCCCGAGCAGGCGGTGAGGAAAATGGCAATGCTGACATCTACTGTCGGCAGCCCAGAATGGCCCCACTAGCGTCCCGGGCCACCTTCGGTCGGTGACAGGGCTGGCTGAGGGCACACACACCAACACACGAGGGAAGGGTGACTAATGCCGTGATGTGACAGCCCCAGAGAGTGGCCTGAGGTGCCAATATTTGTAGAAGGGTGTATTGAGGGTGTATTGCACTGATCTCATTTTTATTATGGGCAAAAGTACCTTCAAAATGTACATAGTGTGGGTAAACATTTGCTTTCTTTAGGAGACCCACAGGACTTGGATGCATTAGTTCTCTCCCCCTTCTAGATTTATTTTCTCTATTAAGTTTTACACTGTTCCTTTCATTCAATTAGTACTAAAATCCTTTTTTCATCACAGTGCAGATAGGAAACCTGGTTTATTTCCTGCAGCAAGAAAGAATAAACTGCCCCCCCCAAAAAAAAGTCTTAAAGATTACAAATGAAGCTTATAAGGTGTTTATGCCTCTGCGGCGGCGTTTGAACGCTGTGTCTCTAATAACATTTCAGTGACATTCAGGAGCCCCTTGTTGTGTACATTATAGGAATCATCAATGGGGGGAGGAATAAACCTTGGAGCTGCAAACCAAATGCAATACTGACACACTGGCAGCTAATAGAGACACAGAAATTCTGTGTGGCTCGTGCAGACCTCAGGGAGTTTAAGCAGAATCCACCATTTCCTTGCACAGCAAAGCAGGCAAAGTGGCTTTCAGTTGTGTGACGAAAAGTTTCAGAAGTTTACCATAAGATGAGTTATTCCTAATTAGATTTTTAAGAGTGTCCTTATTGGAGCATTCCCAATTGGATTTATAATTATATTATTATTATCTATATCCCAGTTATTTATTTATAATACATTATGCACAGCAAGCAAAGTACAACAGACTTCTGAAATTATCCTGCCACTTCTGACATAGCTCATAAAAACTCACTTGAAAGTAACAGAAACTTGGGGCTTGTCTCTCCTCTCACACCTTTATCAATATTCAGTGCTAGTACACAAGGCCCAGCTGTGGTTTGTTGGCGTAAAACTATGTAAGATCAACACCTGATGAGCATTTTAACTGTAATACAAGGTGTATTTAAGCAGGGGTGATGGGGTTGGTGAAGCTCTTGGGAGGAAGGTGGTGGCTGGGCTGGTCAGAAATTATCTGATGAAAGATAACCAAGCAGAGAAACTCCTCAGACAGGTTGGTAATGGTGGGGCTTTCTTGTGTGCTGGGGAGCTTGAGCCAAGCCCCTCTGTTGCTTAATTTGGGCTTAAGTGTCTTTCCTGCTTCCTTTGGTGTTGGCTAATCTGGAGGAACAATGTTTTTCCCCCTCTGCTTCAACAATGTTATGTTCTTTTCAATCAGAAAGGAGGGACCTCAAAAAAAAATCCTGCTTTTTTGCAGGATAGAAAAATGGTATCTTGCTGAGCTGTTCTCTATCCTAGTATTTATATTGCAACACCATCTGCCTCTTGCAGCATGTTTACTGTACATATGTACCACAGAGAGCTGTTTGCTTGGTGGATGGATGCAGGAAGACCAGTGAGGTCCTGGAGCTGCCTCGGTCCTGGTTGTTTTATTGTGGTTAGCTCAGATTTTCTTCTTGCAGGGGGCTTACGTGTCCCTCCTGTACAAGAGTGCAATGTCTCCTGTGAGGCTGCTCATTTCTTGTAGGGAAACATTTGTAGACCCTTCCTAGGATGGAGGGCTTCATGCTCTGGGCACTGAGGACAGAAGAGCTCCTTGGAGAAAGAAGGGGGTTGGACAGTTTCCAGGAATGTCCAACCCTTTCCCTGCAGTGCAGGAGGGCCCCCCTGCAACCCCTAAGCTAGGAGAGACTAGAGTCTATATGGAGAAGCTGCTTTGAGGGTGATGCAGTCTTTTCCAATGCAATAATGAAATAAAACCCAGGTGTCTCTAAACAGAAAGAGGAAGGAAGCATGGTGAGCAGTGCTCTTCTGCCTTAATTCAGAGCTTTCAGCCCTTTACCTGCGTGCCAGGGTGCCAAAACCAGGGGTGCATCTGCAGAGCAGAGACAATGTTCTAAATCAAGTATCTCCATGGGTTTTGGGGGTGCCTACAACTGGCACCTTCTAACTTTACTAACATTTGGGGAGAGGTAGGGGGAAGTATTTTAAAGCAATGATATAATCCCATTCTCTTTTTTTCAGTGTATGAGGTAATGAACATCTTCAGTGCTTAAAGGGTGCTGTGAGAAGCTGCAGGGTATGTGTGAATGACAATGTTTTATGGAAGGGGTGGTTTTACTGCCAGCAAACTTTTAAAAAAATCCCTACAGTTTATATTAATAAGGCTGGATGTTATTGTGTGTCAGGAGTTATTGTGATTTATAAAGTACTTTTTACTTGGTATGTAATGAAAACACTTGGCTCTCAGTCCCAGTCACTAACGGGAGATGATAGTAGCTTTATCTGCAATAGCCAACTTGACCTGGAACCTTCTATCATTTTTAATGATATTTTAGTGCTGCCTTTTGCTTTCACCTCAGCTTAGGGTAGCCTGAACTTTCCTAATGTGAATAAACAATAGGATCCTTTTATAAAAGGAGGAATTTAAGAAAAAAAGGAGAGAACTGCACTGCTTGGTATTAATGCCCTGAACAGCCCTGCTCCATGAGTGCAGATCCTTGTTGTGCAATGCTGTGGAGTTGGTCCTTTAATAACATGCTCTGCTTGCTGTTCCCAAGCCTCTCCTTCAGGACTATTACTTTTCTGTTGAAAATTTGACACCTATTAAAGATGCCAAAAATAAAACAGGTGAAAGGGGTGGAGATGGATGTAAGTAGATGGATGGGTCCAGTGCTAAATAATTGTTCCCAAGTGTGCTTCTTCCAAAAAACACCCTGTGTGTAACACCAAAAGGGTATTGCTGTGGGTGGGGAAAAGACACTTTCAGAAGGGGGATTCCTTGGGACCACACTGGATTATTCTTTGCCCCAAAAGCATGTGCACATATATATATAACTTCTTAAAAGTTTTATATATATATACACCTGCAAAGGTAGGGCTGGCTCCCAAGATAATACCTTCCCCTGTTGAATCCTGTCGTGATAATACAACGCAGTATAAAACTTTCTACCTGTGCATCATAGAATCATAGAATGGTTTGGATTGGAAGGGACCTTAAAGATCATCCAGTCCCAACCCCCCTGCCATCAGCAGGGACACCTTCCACTAGACCAGGTTGCTCAAAGCCTCATCCAGCCTGGCCTTAAACACTTCCAGGGAGGGGGCATCTACAACTTCCTTGGGCAACCTGTTCCAGTGTCTCACCACCCTCACAGTGAAGAACTTCTTCCTAATATCTAATCTAAACCTCCCCTCTTTCAGCTTAAACCTATTTCCCCTTGTTTTGTCATTAACTGCCCTTATGAAAAGTCCTTCCCCAGCTTTCTTGTAGGCCCCCTTCAGGTACCGGGAGGCAGCTAGAAGATCTCCCTGGAACCTTCTCTTTTCCAGGCTGAACAGCCCCAACTCTTTCAGCCTGTCTTCATAGGAGAGGTGCTCCAGCCCTCGGATCATCCTGGTGGCCCTTCTCTGGACTTGTTCTAACTCGTCCATCATCTTTGTAACATGAGCTATTTCAATACAGTCCTAGGGTTAGAGCAAGTGGGATTTACTGGGAAGGCAGAGAGCTTGGAAAGGTGGGAGAAATAGCTCCAGCTTGAGTGCACACTAATACTGCACTACTAATTAGCCCTCGTGCACACTAATACTGCACTGGCTCCATCTAGCTGCAGGGAAAGCTTTATTAAAAAAAAAAATAATAAAAAAAAATCAGAAGAAGCTAATGTATCTTGCTGGTCTAAATGCAACAAAGCTGCTGCATTCCCTTGGGAGCAGCAGGAAAGCTGGGCACAGTGACCCCCTTTTCTTGCAGAGCTGCATTTCCTTGCTGCACATCTGCATGTGGCTGCAGGGCTGCAGGTGCAGGATCCCTGGTCAGTCCCACTGTGCCTGCCATCATCTGCAAGCCTGGCCCACCACCTAGCAGGGAGCCAGCAAAAACCATCACGCTTGGGTTGTTGTAAGCAGACTTCTGGAAACAAGTGCAATATAACTTATTTCCCAGCATAGGGAAAAGAGCTTCCTACCTGGGGGGCTGAAAAAAAATCTCAAATAGCCAGAAATGTGGGCAGTTTTGGTGGTGAAGATGGGTGATGTCACCTGATCTGCTTTCAGAGAATGGTGGGGGTTGGAAGGGACCTCTGAAGATCATCTAGTCCAACCCCCCTGCTAGAGCAGGATCACCAAGAGCAGATCACACAGGAACATGTCCAGGCTGTTTTTGAATATCTCCCCAGACAAGATTCCACAGCCTCTCTAGGCAGCCAGTTCCAGTGCTCTGGCACCCTCACAGTAATGTAGTAAGCTTTGGACCTCTTGTCTTGTCCCTGAGCAAGGCTGGCCCCACCCAACTCCACTTTGCATGGAAAAAGCCTCTCAAACCTACAAAAAACTCCAGGAGGTATTTTATTGGCAGCCAGGACATGTGATAGGGCCAAATCAAGAAGCTGGGAAAAACCTGGATGAAAGAAACTGCTGCCAGATACTTTGCCATTGTACTTGGCAATCCTGTCTTTTAGGTTGTGCTTATTTTATAACTGAATGCAAGACTAGGTCCAAGGCAGAACTACAGTGTCAAAGGACAATAAAGGTAAAATACACTTAATTTAAGCGATGAATGTATTCTTCCTTTGAGCTAGGAAGGCACACCAGGAAAATGACACAGAATAGTCTGCTATAGAATTACTGCAGCAGCCAGGAGAGCCAAGTACCAGGGTTTGTACAATTACCTTAGAGAACAGCAAATACTTTACAGGCAGCCTTCCTCTGAAATGCAGGTGGAGAATGACCACAGATGCTTACAGGAGACTTAATTGTCCTTGCCAGCAAGGCTCATTATCCATACATAAACATATGTGCTGCTGCTTAACAGCAAAGTGCATTTTTTTTCCAAGAGAATATTTTAAATCTAAACTGCTCGAGTGTCAAATTAGTTGAGTCTGGCTTCATTTTAATTACTCCAGCCATTGGATTGTGCAGGAGGATGAGTGGTGTGCTACTTCTGAGACAAAAGAAGATATGTTTGTAAAATTACTACCTAGAAAACATTGCTCCATCATTCAGCACGGCCACAGGAGCGATGTCGGAGGTCAGTAATGAGTCTTAATGCCTGTTTCAGTGGGTTTCTGCTCAGGGCCTTAGCCAGGGTTACCTTCTTAAGAGGTTTCTGCCTCATGATGATTGAAACCATGTAAAGTGAGAGCTGGACCTTGGGTCTGTTGCCCTACACCTCCTGCAGTCCCTTACACCAGAGCAGGCAGCTGGAAAACATAGCCAGGTTAGACTAATAACTTAAAACCCTCATTTTGCATTTGTGTAAGGCACTGGTGAGCTGGACCCCAGGGAAGTGAGCAATTTCCTGCAGGTATTTAATGAGGTGTGGCAGGAAAATGGGGAGAGGGCAGCAGGTCTGGAGGCAGAATTGCCAGGGAAGGGGCTTTCTCACCTCAGACTCCATTTATAACCACCTTGCTGGTAATGAAGATGAGGCCCAGGTACTTCAAAGCCTGAGTAAGGTTGGGAGTGGGCTCAGAGAGAGCAGCCTTTGAAGTGTGACTTGAAGAATAGTGGGTTGGGCATAGGATGAGTGGGGAGAGCATCCTGACAAGTGAAATGGGTTGAGTGGAAGGATGGAGGGGTTTTGTTTTGGGTTTTTTTCCCCCCAAGCTGTTGTATCAGTGTTAACCAGGATACCTGTTCTCATCTCTTCAGCTTGGCCGGATTTATCAAATAATAAAGTTAACTGTGGCAGTAATCAAACTGCTGGTTATTCTAGTGGGTGAAGTGTAATTGAAACATGCCAGAGGGCAGCTGTCAGATCGTGCTTGATGAACAAGAGGGTTGCCATGGGCTGCTGTTCTGTCCTCCCTTTTCATGGCTGGGAGTGAACAAACCCCATTTCAGCAAGTGAGCTGGGCTTGGCTGGGGCATGACAGCCCAAGCTTGCAGAGCCCAGGCACTCCTGCACTTCACAGAAAAGGAAATGAAATCACCTGGGTTATTTTGCATGTACCCTGACCCCTGGTGAAGTGTCCCAGGGGTCCCATCACCACAGCTCAGCAGCATGAAGGGAAACTGCTAACACACAACCTCTGCTGTCTCCCCACAGACTGACCATGGCATTTCTAAAGCACAATTGGTTATTTTTTACTTATTTTTATTTTCTAGGACTGAAAAACATGCCCAGGACAGCATAGATGGCTGGCAGTGTGAGATGCATCCTTGCATGAGTTTCACCTTGTGTGCAGGATGGCAGATGCTACAAGCATGTTGTTGGGGTGTCTTTCTTTTCTAATAGTCAACTTATTACATTCAAATGTGAATTTTTGGGGATGATGAAAGCCTTTAAAAAGTCCCTCTGTCCTTGCACTGTAAACTTAGGAGGAAAAGCTCTGAGCATGCAGGAATGGAAACCCAGTGCCTGCAGCAAGTCTCTCTCAGCTTGTACTGTTTGTGAATAAAGGTTAATAATGTTTGAAACTCTTAAAACTCAGTTTGGCCTACCATCCTTTGGCAAAAAAAACCAACCGGCCAAGCAAACAAAAAACCCTTTAAGAACTAATTCAAGATTTCCCTTGTCAGAGTAAGGGAAAATCATGTCAAGCATGAACTGAAGCTCTGCAGCCTCCTGAGTGATGCTTCCAAAATCTTAAGCCACTTGATACCCTTCAGATTAAAATCAGGAGGGGAAGCATATGAGTGAGAGCTGTTCCTTCTAGATCAGTACTGCTTACACCAAATAAAACATTACATTGCTAGGGCTGCTATTTGATGAGCAGTTCAGACTATAGCCAGTGTCAGACTCCATGCACAGCAGGAAAAAAGTAACATACTTTGGCACATCTCTTACCAAGAACAGCAAACCAAAGTGTATAATCTTGCCCAGGCATTTCTTTTTTTTTAAAAAAAGGTGCAAAAAAAACCCCCCCACAAACCCAAATTATAACTGACAAAGCAGCAAGAGATTAAAAATCAGAAAAACAACGTTATGGCCCATCAAAATCCCCACTCTCTTGTTGCCAGTGTTTCAGTGTTTAGGGCTCACATTCTCACTTTTCCCAGCTGAAGGTGCTCAGCTTTCACTTTTTTTCTACATCCCCCACTACCATGAGCTGTTACTCCTAAAAGAAAGGAGATTTCTAATTCTAATTCCCCCAATTATTTCTAATAATTGGGGAATTTCCCCCCCCCAATTCCAATGGGACATCTAGAATGCAAGGTGATGTCCCGAGACTGAGCCTGAAGTCACAAGCAATGCTAACACATGGAACAAACCAGGGACAAATCAAAACAGATAACTATGAGAATGCCTAACATATTTATATCTCCTTCCTCATTAGTAAGACCCCCAAAAAGATGCAAACCCACAAAATAAAATCCTGTAGTGAATATGGGGTGTGAATAACAAGCATATCTGAGCCCCCCTGGCTGGTCCTGCTCCTGCAGAGGGATCCATAACTGCAGCCCCACAGCACAGCTGTAGCTTGAAGGAACTTGGGGGGACAAGAAGGGACACAGGACAAGGGGAAGCACCTGGGGATGAGGGGTGCTACCATAACATCTTACACTTGTTTGTGCTCCAAAACCCCCAGTATTTGGCTTCTCCCATGTACTCAAAAATTATGAGCCAAATCCTGCAGAAACCGTCAGTGCTTTCAAAGGAAAGCACCCCAACCCAGGATATTTTCATTGCTCTGTTTTTTGTTTCTGGGTTTTTGAGCCCATTAAGTGTTGCTGAACCAGGGTTTTCCATAACCATGAGAGCTACACGTTTGCCTCTGAAAAACTATGAAATCACTCGGGGTACTGACAAAAAGTCTGGCAATGGAGCAGCCTTGGCATTTGGCTGCAGCTGAAGGCAGTCACGTTTACAGCTTTCAATTACCATCAGCTACAACCTGAGGTTTGGGGCTTGTTAAGGGAGGAGTATTTTTGGTTTAAAAGCCCCCTGCACCCCATTTAGGAGTTCCCTGAGTGAAGGAAGGGGAAGCGTGAGCTCTTGGCTGTGTGTGGTTGTGAAGCTGCTTGGTGAGTCCTGTTGCATTTATCCTTTGGGGGATTTGAGGGTTTGTTCTTCAGTTGGTCCTCTGTGCCTGAGATGGTTTTGCAAGCTGGGTCCTGGGGATAGCTAGTGGCTGCTGCCCACAGCATGGTGGGGCCTGAGTCCTACCTTGGTCCTCTAGGAGCAAGCAGAGTATAAATAAGGACAATAACATTGCTTGTTTGTGCCAGTTTGGCTTTTTCTCTTCCCTTGTTTGTAAAGAGACAACTTGCCCTGTATGCCCAGCTTTCTGCAGCAGAGCACTCACGGAGCCTGATCTCAGCTCAGTCAGGCTGGGTAGGGAAGCCTCACTTGTACTAAGAAATCTTCTCTGGTCCCATGCTGGGCTGATTGCCCTTCTGAGGAGTTTGCTCAGAGCCTCTGGAGTCACTGGAGTCTCCCACAGCGTGTCGATCAAAGGGAGCAGCTCCCTGTGCTAAAGGTAGGAGCTATCAGGACATCAGCAAATAAATTGGATTTCTGGCCAAGCTGTCAGAGCTTGTGACTGAGTGCAGGGTGAGTGACTGCCAGGAACTATTATTATTATTATGGGAGCCATCTTATCTGAGGTGATATCCCCCTGACCCTGTCCTCCCAGGTGCTACACACACCAAACATGTCTCTGCCTTAAAGATCTTGCTGCTTAAGCAGGGTTACACAGGGAGGAAGGGAATTGCTCCAGGTTACATGACAGCTAGGGCCGGAGCTAAGGATAGCCACGGGCTTTGACAATTGTCCTAGCAGAGCTTCTGTGTGGCCCCCGCAACAGGAGCGACCTGTCAGCTCTCGTATCACCTGTGCAGGGGAGGGACATCTTGTAAAAAATAATCAAGAGTTTATCGTTTCACCTATTCTTGCTCACTTCCCTATTCCCCATGGGACTTCTCCTGAAAACACCAATGCTGTAGCATTTGTGCATGTGGAGCAGGCTTCCTCTGATGGTTGGTCTCATCTCGCCTTGCGTGTCGGCTGCTTCTCATGCTCTCCTCCTGCTCCCCTTCTGCTGCAGCCTCCTCCAGGTGTGCTGCCTGAAAGGGCTTTGCCAAAGGCTTGCATACAGGTTTGCTGCCATTAAGGTTTTCTTTGTTTTCCTTTAGCTGAATTATTGTGAAAATTCAAATTTGGTAAGAGAAGAGCCTTGAAAATGTCTGCTTCTGTGCTCGGGGGCAGAGATTGCTGCTGCTTTTTGGTTTTTGTTTTTTTTGAGATTTTCCTGAAAAGTTGTAGAGGGAGAACTTGTGCATCCAAGGCTAGCAGCTGGCAAAGCAGCCACCTGCTTGGCTCTTCTTTGCTGGTTTTTGGGATGCTCAGGTGCTGTTTCAGGGCACACCAACGAGCAGAGAAAGGCTGCTCTGTGTAGGTGACTATTTAATTTTCTTCCCTTTTTTTTCTTTCCCCCACCCCAGCCAGAGCCTTGGCACAATTTTTGGATCTCCTACGTTGCCATCTGACTGCGGCGTGTGCCTTGCGCGGTGGTTGGCACTCGTGGAAGGGTGTCTTGGGCATGGCTGGGAGCGTGGAACTGAAGTTTCTGTGCTGTGGTGGGGATGTGGTGTGGCAGCATGAGGCCAGCCCCGGGCAAACCCGTGGGATATCCCTCCCGGGGCTTTTTGCCTCGGTGCCCTAACAGGGAGCTCCTCTCTGCAGAGGAGAGAGCAGGCAAAGGAAAGCCAAAATTCAGGCTTGTGCAAGATGTACTGCGTGCTAGCTCGCTTGCTTTCAGTGACTTGGGGGGATAACAGCATTGTTTTACCTCTTGCTGGCATTTGAGATCAGACAGAACTCATTCCTTATTTTATCATGGAAATTGCATAGCATGCATCATCCTTAAAGAAGCTTGCTTTAAAAATTGCTTGCTTTTTTTTCTTTCAACTAATGGCAAAAGAGGCTCTTCTGTTCCTGAAACACAGTTGCTGGTTAAGTGTATGCATGTGTACTTCTGCATTTGCTCCAAGGGCTGTGATAATCCCTAGATCTGCTGCAAAAGCCAGGCTGGTCTCCACAGCCTCTCTCCTGTGAGCAGCCTGGAGTTTAAATAGCTGGGAGCACTCGGGGATGAGCCATTAGGATATTGAAATGTTTCTTCTCAATGCTAGGGAAGGCCTCAGTAGGCGATAAAAAAAAATTAAAAAAAATAGGACGCTTAATTAACTGACCAAATTAATACATGGCCATCTTCAGGCCTACAGGGAGGGTACAGGAGTCAATGGGAAGAGCCATGTGAGGTTCAGTGAGGTTAACCCTGCGCTTCACCCACTGAATTAGCGCTGGGATGAGGATGCACGTGGGGTGTAAAGCCCTGGTTAAAGGATCTTGCAAGTGTGGGAGAGACTGATTGTGTGTAATGCCCAAATGTCCCTGTCCTGTGGACCTGGCTGTTAAATAAGAGTGTTAACACAACCCTCTGCTCCACAGGGGAGCCTGTGAGAAGCGTAGTGGATTAATGTCTTCATAATGCCTTCAGTCTTCATAGCTGAACTATTTGGCTATCTTGGCTCTCTTGGAGCATTTGAGCACACAGGATTTTCTGCTCCTGGTCCAAAGAGGCTTCCTGCATGGGGCAGAGCCTGTTCTTGCCTGACCCCGGCATGCCTGGGTTGGAGGATGTGGATGCTCAGCTTTCCTAGGTGCCTATGGGGAAAATGCTGCCAGGCTTGGGCTCTGCTAAGCCTTCCCCTGTGGGTAGACTAGAGGCGAAAAACAAGCGGGTTTGTTCCACGCTGAACGTGCCCACGTCTTATCACACAAATGTGCAGCACGGATAAAAACAAAAAACAAGCTACAGATGGACACTGGCAACCTGTCACTAAGCACGAGTCTCTAAATTCAAAATAAACATAATGCAGCAGCTAGTGTCTTCTGGATGGAATCTACCAAGTTTCCATAATGGATTTTGTAACATCCTGATCATCATTTGCAACTGGGACTTAATTTCAACTCAGATTTCATCAACATGTAAAATAAATTCCTGAATGGGTCATAAATTCTTATTTATGAGCAGGACAGTGTTGTAGGGGAGTGTCTGAGTCCTGGGGAGGTATAAGGCCCCTGGGAATTGCAGTAAGCTTGGACAGAAAAGATTCCTGAAGATGATGGTGGCTGTCCTGAGACTTGTAGATGCTGCTTACTTAGGTCATTCCTGAGAAGTTTCTCTAATCTTAGAAGACACTAATAACAACGATGCCATGACCTCCACAGGCAATTCATCTATTCCTGTGCCTCTGTTCCCCTGCCACTAGAGAGTTCTTCCTTGGTGCCTCTCCTGGCTGCTCTTTGCTGCAGGTGGCACCTCCTGCTCACTCTGTCCTGTGCTCAACAAGCCCAGGAGAGCAGGCAGCTCTCCCCAGGACCTCTGGCAGGCTGCATGCAATGGTGAGCAGAGAAACAGCCAAAGGAACCCATGCAAACATTGCTCTCAGCATAGATAAAACTATCCTGGCCAAGCAGGGTTGTTTCTGGAGGGCAGGAGCTGAGGGTGGCCTAAGGAGGCAGCAGAGGTGAAGGCATTTCTCTAGAGCTGCAGCTCCTCTGGGCTGGCTCCCACGCAAACCTTTTTCTGGAGGCACTTAAGAGGCTCTAATTCAAGCTGTTCACCAGTGCCAAGGCTTTCTTCTTCTACCCAAGGAGATAAGAGCAGCTGCACTTGGCCAGACCTGAGCTCCTTCTTGCCTGGTATTTTGTCTTCAGCTGAGATCAGAGGTGGCTGAGGAGGGGAAGGCAGGTGCTTTCCCTTGCCTGACCTCCTCCCATCATCTGGCCACGGCTCCTGGGCCACCAAAAAACCCAATGCCCACCTCTTCCCTGGAAGGGACTCCTGCACAGGGAAATCAAGGGCCAAACTGCAGGTAAAGTTTTCTCGTTGACTGCAGTGGAGTCCCTGCAAAGTTTACTGAGCTCTGAGTAATTAATTGTGGGGCGTGTGTATTTGTGTGTGTGCTCAGAGTAATTAACTGAAGTGAAACACATGTATTTCCAATCTTAACATGCTATGGTTAAGATAGAAGTGAACATGACTGTCAAATTAAATTATTTCTTTATTAGCAAGGCTCAGGGACATCTCTACAGCTACATAATTAATTCTAATTGTGCATATGAGTGACTCCTAACAGAGTTTCAAGTGAGATAGTGCATCTGTGTCCCACAAGGAAGACACTAGCTATTAGTGTATAGGAAGATAGATGGAGACTGAAGATTTGGTGACCTGTTCTCCTTTCATGTTTGAAAATTTTCAAGCTGATGAAAACAGAGAAGCTCCTCCTGAGAATGTCCCTCTTCACCGATGGACTGGAAAAGGGATCTCTGCACATCAATATACAGCTTAATGTTTTATCCTTGGATTTACACAAAAAGAGACTGAAAATTGAACTAATGCTCTGGTCCTGCAAGTATCTTCTCAAATGCCATGACTGACGCCAGCTGCTCCACGATGGACATCTATGAGGTCCTCGTGTCTTGCTCTTATTCATGTTCACCTCACTCTGATTCAGTTGAGGCTTACTACCCAACATCTGCTCCTTTAGGTGGTGTGTAGCCTCCAGGTATGTCAAGGAGTTTCTCGAGTATATTAATAGGCACGTGAGAGCAAGTCGCAGCATCAGGAGGACTTTTCTAGCCATAGAAGGATTTTATTTAAGTTGCTGAGAAATCTGGACAAAGACGGCAGCAGCTCGACAGCTTTCCCTGCTGTTAAAAGATGCATCATTTCTGGATCTGCATGGAATCATGTCATGATGCTCTGAGATCATCTTTGGCTATAAATGATTCATGGTTACACCAGAGAAGGGGACATGGACGTAAGCACAACACAGTCACAGACAGGGTCAGGGAATGCTGGAATGGGAAACTCGGGCAGCACAGGGCACGTGCTGTGCTCATCTCCCTGTTATGAACTGGGTATAACCCTCCTGTACGACACACCACTCGTAGTTATCTGCAGAGTAGGTGAACCTAAAATGTTTCTGAAAGGGCTGAGCGTCAAAGCGCAAAGCAGAGTTACAAAGTATAACCTTTATCATTACCATTGTGTAGAAGATATTTACGCTGTCTTAGCTTTCGTTTGCTGATGAAATACCATCTAGTGGCATTGAATCAAAAAAAACCCAACCCCAAAACAAAAAAAACCCGAAACAAACCCCAAACTATGCTACGTTTTAATTGCAGCCTGGCTTTTGATCAGATGTGTATGAGGGGGGAGGGAACTGAGGAGGAGAGAGAGAGAGAAATGTGGCTTGGTGTGTATTCTGTATTATATTATTATTCAGTAAGCCCTAAACCACAAAAGCTCCGACGGGAAGGTTCATTATCGCATTAAGCACAAGATAGGGAGGGGATGCCTTGCTGGCAGTCACAGACAATATGTTGCTTTTTGACTTTGTTTGGGTTGGTCTCCCCTCCCCTTTGGGGCCATGTGCTCTAGAGAAACAGTTTTAAGACACAGTTGGGTGGAAAAATTAAAAAAACAAACTGAAGAAAAGAAAGGCAGAAAGAGGCAAGTGACTGCAGTGCAAAGACTGGAGGTTTCTAACGGCTCCCCTCTGACCTCAAACACCTCCCCAGCCTGCAGCCAGTCCTTGCTGTGCGACTTTGCAGCCTGATAAGCATTGCCAGTGAGAAGATGCTGAGGCACCCGGCATCTCCCTGCCATACCCAGCTTCACCCCACAGGAATCTCCATATCCCCCCAGAAGCCAGGCTCTCCAGCCCTGCATGGGGATCTCTACCCTCTCTACTTCTCTGCAATGCTGGTTTTTCTCCCCTGGTGTTTTCTTCTCCTGCCCTTTGAAAGCTTTTCTTGCTTTCCCTAGGGAGCTGGGCACGGTGGGATGATGGGGAGGGCAACGATCCAGCTCTTGCAGGGAAAGGACCTTCTGGAAACAACCAAAAATATCTGCAAAGCACCCAGAACCCTTTGTTGCAAGTGACAGGGAAGTGAAAGCGTTTTCCTCCCCGAATGGCTGGTTTACAGCAGCTCAGCTTGTGGGTGACTGATCTAAGCTGGCAGTGGAAAAAAAAAAAGAGCTGAGAATTTTGGAAAACACTCGTGACATGTCTTGTGAGAGGAGGCAGGTTTCAGGTGCATTGTATGGGATGCTCAGTAATTAATAGCCTGGTGAGCAGGGGTTTAAAGAAAAAAAAGTGTAGGCCATGCTCTCAAAGTGATGATACATTTAAAAAAAAAATATATATATGTATATTAAAGCCCATTTATTCTGCTTAGAAAACTAAAATTCATGTGATGGAGGCCCTGCCTGGATTGTTCCTTTGGTTACAAAACCCCCATTCTTCCTGTAAGGGAATTCCAGAGTTTCAAGACTGACTGGTTCCCTAATTTGTGTCTTGAAAAAAAAAAAAGGAAAAAAAAAAGAAAAAGGGAAAAAAAAAAGACAAGAAAAAAAACCCAACCCAAAGATACATCGCTTGTGTGTTACATTTTATTGATGTTACTGTAAAATACATATTTGCTTGCATTCCTAATTGGGAAAGCACAGATGGCAGTGGCTTCTGCTGGAGTGCTATGCTCTTTAAAATATCTGGTAACATTACAACAAAGTATAATCATTAAAATGAGTGTCTTCATATGCTGCAGGAGTTTTGTTCTCAGGAGCAAAGAACTTTCCTGTTTTAAGGAGGGAAGACTTGGTTTAACCCTTCCTTGGGCTGGTACCTGGCACACTGGGATAAATCCGGCGCAGTTCACCTGAGCGCGGTGCTGCTGAAACCACTTGCTGGAGGGCAAATTTATCTTTTCTGCATGGAGTTGTTGGTAAGGGATTGATGTACCCGCAGAGTCTGGAGCTGGTAGAAGTCATAGATAAATTTATTCTGGTGTCATGTTTGCTTGCACACAGTGTGTGCAATAAAAGGGGAGCCAAGAAGCAGCAACTGCCTCCTTGAAAATGCGTTGGTGCTTATGGTGACTTGAGGACTTGGCCCTTGGAGGGACAGCGCTGCTTCGAAAGAAGAAATTGGAAAGAAAAAAACAAAAGGGTAGCATTGGATGCAGGTCGTTCATCTTCTTCAGAAGATTGTTTTAATTCTCTCTTCTCATCCAAACCAAGCTGTCATGAGCAACCGCAGAGCAAGTGAGCAGCATTTTCCAGAGCGCTTGCAATGTGTTGGCAGCAAGCAGCGAGCTCGCTGGGAAGGAGGGAGGGAGGGGGAAGCTCTTTCAGTCATTTCATTTTAGAAGCAGTTTTGTGAGGAAGCTGCTGTCAGGTGTCCTATGCTCCTTGATACGCTCCTCTGCCCTGCAGCAGCTCCCTGTCCCAGAGAGCTCGCTGTGACCGGGTGTTTTACCCCCGACGCCTCGGTCCCTCCACTTTGGAGATGGCTCTGCCTATGTCAATGCCCGTAGCCCTTGCCGCACATTAAGGAGGGGTTAAAATACTAACAGCTCCTCAGGAGCTGGAGTTTCATTAACTTTGTTTTAAGAGGCTCCACTCCAGTCCTGCGTTCACACACGCACCTGGTGTTATTGGTTTTGTGGTGTCCAGTGAGACTCATCGCGTGCCTGGCTTCTCAGGCACATCAGACCCCTTGGCTGGTGTGGCTCTGGGTGCCTTCTCCAGCCTCTCCTGGGAGGGACACCAGAGTTCCTATCACTGCCAGCGGGTATTATGAGACACTTGGAACCATCAGCTCCTTTGGTTTTAATTAGAAGCCTTAAACTATCTAGCTTTGCTATAGGTATTAAAGTTGGCTGGTAAAAATCCAAGCCTTTGGTGCAAGAGGGAGTGAGCAGTATGATGGCAAGGTATAGAAACCATACATTGCCTACCCAGCCCTGCCTGCTCTGCTCCCCTTTGCTGGAGTGGAAAGGATTGTCGTAGGATGGCCATGGGGTCGTTATGTGCCTTCTAATGCCTCGGATATTCATATGCCTTGTTTAAAACAGTGTGATTTACTAATGGGTTGGGGTGTTCTGTCCTCCCCCCACTATTTATAGGCTGAATTTAGTAGGGATGTGAGGCTTTGGGGGAGAGGGAGCAAAGCAGGCAAGCGAAGCCCTAGGGAAGGTTTTCCCTTACAGCAGCACGCCTTCATGTTTGCATTTTGGAGAGGAACGCGTTTCCAGTGCCTGGGACTGGGGAAGGTGGGCCAGCTGACTGCTCTCAGCTTCACACAAGCTGTTGATGTGCTGCAAAGAAAGATTCAGCCTGGGAAGGAGATGCCTCCAGCTCCCAGTTCTCCCAGGCAGCATCCCTGTGGGGCACTAGTGCCTTGCTGGAAGGACAGGGCACTTTGGGGAGTGCTTACTGGTTAAGCACGTGTTTTGCACAGAGCAGGTAAGCAGCAGTCACACACACAGTGCTGGTTTTCTCTAAGGTATTGATATGCCTCCAGCCAGGTGGGTGCAGGGGGAGGAGGGCAGGAGAGAGGGAGGTGAGGTACCAGCTGCGTTATTAAGCCTGTTCCCAAACTCTTTGAAGTCAACAGAAAAATTATCCTCGACTTTGATACACTTTGGACTGGGCCTTTTAAGTAATGTGAAAGACATTTGTGTTATTAAAACAGCAGCAGAAGCACACTGTCGGTCACATCTGCTTTTATTTTTTAATGGCAATGGTAGGTTTAGCCTTGGGCACTATCTGAGACTCATAAATAACCCATGTCAAGTGTAACACACCTACTGAACAGCCACAGAAGACAGAGGACTTGGCTGTTTATCTCTCTGCATTTTTCAGTAACGAGCCACTTCTAAGTTAGGAGGGGTAGATGTCCTCTAGCATTCATTAATAAAGCATCCTTAAACAGCCAGGCTTCTCCTTGATCATGCAGGGCTAATGCGATAAATATCTTCTTTCCACACTCTCTTGACAACTGAAAGACAGGAATGCAGTCTAACTTACAACGTCAGTTGTGCAAGAACCTTACAGGGCTGATTTCCCCATCCGCATGTGTCATGGCTAGGTACAGCACCCGCTCGCTGCCGGGATAACAAAACCAGAGCAGGGACGCTTTCTGAAAAAGCATTCCCAGTACAGCACTGGAGTCACCCCCCGTGGTTATGTGACAGCGTGAAACTCCACAGGAAATCCTGGTTAACATCTAAACGTCGTTCTGTAGGTGGCCAGATGGATGCGCTGCATAAGCCCCAGCCTGCTTCCTCAGCAAGGTGCAGCTGATGATGGGTTGATGAAGGTTAAATGCCACTATCAAAATAACTTAAGGACCACTGATCGCTGTCAGGATGCAAAATAGGCCTAAACTATCTGAGTCTGTTCATCGCTGCTTTCAGACAGACTTTGATTTTTTTTTTTAATTTTTTAAAATATTTTTTTCCCCAATGGTTCATTCCTGCAGGCAGGTCTATGTAAATACCAAGATGGGGGTCAACCTCTTCTCCTGAGTAAAAAGTGATAGGGCAAGAGGAAATGGCCCCAAGTTGCACCAGAGGAGATTTAAATCAGATATCAGGAAAAATTTCTTCACTGAAAGGGTTGTCAAGCACTGGAACAGGCTGCCCAAGGAAGTGTGGAGTCACCATCCCTGGGGGCATTTAAAGAGGGGTGGATGTGGCCCTTAGGGACATGGTTTAGTGGTAGACTTGGCAGTGCCACATCTACCCGTTGATATTTGGACTCAATGATCTTAAAGGTCGTTTCCAATCAAAGCAATTCTATGATTTTATATACTACTGTCCACACTGATAATGTATAGATACATTTTCCCCTCTGTCTTCCCACCTCTGCCACCTGCTACTGACCAAGGATGGCTATACCATTCCTAAATGGCCCAGTAGCTCCAGGGCTGACACTGCTGGGTGTCCTTCCTCCTGTTTTATTCTATTGATTTAACAGTGAGGCAAAGCCAGGGATTCCTGTTTAGGATATTTAAGATATCTGGTGGGGAACAGGTCTGCAATGAGCTGTGTTTGCAGTTAAAACAGCAGGATTACTGGAGATGCCTGGTCTAGAGCAGCCCAAAACGCAGCTCCAAAGAGGGTTTGTTTTTAAGCTATTTAACCCCTTAAAAAAAGAAAAAAATTAGGTCAACCATGAAAGGGAATTTAATAAATGCAGCTCAAACATAAATGTTTGCTTCTGCTTCCAAGTGTCTGATTCCTCTAGTTTCTCTCATTACAGAGGAATACCCATGGGACACTCAAGTTTAAAACTGTTTCTGTTTCTAAAGCTTTTTGAGAACCTTGTGTCTATAGAGTCTGTGTTGCTCTGGGGCAGGGACAAGGAGAGGGGCCAGAAGGGACCTGCATATGCAGCTCTTTGACAGCTCCCCTCCTTCCTGGGTAGGGGTGCAGAGCAGACCCCCTCCCTCCAAAAACTTGTTACCTCTTTCCTTCCCATCCCTGTACCCTGGCCTGGCAGCAAGTCGAGGTCTGTAAGGCTTTCCCCCCCACTTTGGGAGCAGACAGACCCCATCCTCAGGGCAGCAAAATTTGCAGAGTGCAGGGAAATGGCATCTCTGGAGCTGCAAGGGTATTTCCGGGCCACTCTGCTGCAGAAAGGGTGAGCCGGAGGATGGAGCTCGGGCTTAGAGCAGGAGGACACCAGCAGCTCTTCCCTCTGCCACACTTTCATGTGTATGAACTGGGCTACAGGAGCCGAAACAGGATGGAGCAGGCAGGGCTGCAGGCAGGAGGCTGCTTTAGGGGAGTGTGAATTAATCTTCCTCCTTAACCCTTTTAAATGATCACAGACTGAGGGGTATTTTAAAAGAAACTAAAAGGCAGGCACTTCACTGCCTTATCCCTATGGCTTTGGATTTTCAAAGGAATTCGAGTATTCAGAGAGATTTTTACTCCATGGAGGCAATGCTTTCTCAGCAGTCTCCTTCTCTTATGCTGTCTTTTCATCTCCCAGATCCCTCTCCCCATCGCTGAGCTACATCTCTCT
Organism: Antrostomus carolinensis; assembly: GCF_000700745.2. NCBI lineage: Eukaryota > Metazoa > Chordata > Aves > Caprimulgiformes > Caprimulgidae > Antrostomus > Antrostomus carolinensis. Next base: position 16,702 of record NW_010288573.1, on the reverse strand, counting down.
TTCCTGAAACCAAAGCCTCCATTAAAAAAAAAGACAGTTTGAACATTCAACCTGTGTTTTCCTCACTGAGATTCGGACATGCAACGACAGTCCTTTGCAGCAGAAACCTTATAGAAAATGTGCTAGTTGCTGAAGATTTGGGGTTTGGTTTTGCTAACCACAAATGCAAGTGGAAACAGCCTCATAGGATACGGTTGCACTGAAAGCTGGCAGGTGTTAAATAGCACACCCAGGGCTTCGGCATCCTCCAGCTCCCCAGCTTTGTGGTGGTTTCTGACTAATAGGCACCAACTTCATTTTAACCTTTGAGGAGCCTTGGCAGACACTCACTAAACCTCCCACCCCAGGGCTTAAGCCACACTGAGTTAAAACCTCAGTTAAACCCTTGGAGGCACAGTCCGTCCCACAAACCAGTGTATCAAACAGGGCTGCTCCAACAATGTCTTAAAAGCAGTTTTCCACTCTTGCATGTGGGCAGAAACCCTGAATCCTAATGCCACCTCTATGAAACTGCCTCTTTCATGTCAAGCAGATTCCATCCAAAATATTGAACTGAAATTTTATTTTGACCTATGAAGTGTACCTGAGGTAATGTTCTTGGAAGGCATGAGATGGTTGCTTCCAACCATTGAGAAGCAACCATGAGATGGTTCCTTCCACTTTCAGAAAACAGATCTTACTGAAAGACCATTTAAACATCTCTTTTTCTGCCCTCAACATCATCTTTCTACCTCCTGATCTTTTTCACAAGTAGAAACAAAAGTTTGTTTGCTGATTTTGCTGTATTTCTAGCACCAGATGCCCCAGTGGGACATCTGCACATGTGCCAGTTGGGAGACCCAATGCCTGGACCTGCTTTGTTTTTACAAAACGGGGCTGTTGGCTCTTGCGTGCACACGTGATCCCACATCTAGACTTTACACATTTATCATCCTGTGTGCGCAACAGGGGGGTTTTAGTACGAGAAGTTGGTTATGGGGCCTTTCAGGATCAGGAATGCTCCAGGTTTCTCTTGTAACTTCTACAAAAAATGGGAAAGCCAAGAAGCTCCTGATTTTGCCAAATCTCACAGCATTTCTGCTTATATATGAAGAGGCTTTTAAGTGAGAGCTGTTTGTAGCCCTCATGCTTCCCACCGAAAGTCTGAGTGTGGGACCTGTGTTTGTGCCCAAAGCCCAAACTGGAGCAAAAGTAGGGACCAGGACTGAAGGCCAGGACCAGGACAAACTGAAGATGCATTTTTAGGTGAGCAAAGGGAGAAGCAGCACTCCCCATCCCTGGCAATGCAGAGCACTGCTGGTCCAAATGCAGTCAAACCAGCATTAAACCTAGGACAACTCTGTTGGGTAGAGGTCACCTCATCCCCCCCCAGCACGCTGCGGAGGAGACATGACCAAGGCTTCCTACTCAGAGGCAATACCAGTACACGGGCCATGGTGCCATGAGGCAGGAAGGGGCTGTGTGTCCCTTTTGCCCCTCTCAGGTAAAAAATGGCTCCTTAAATGCAGCTTTTCCCTCCCAGTGCTTCATCCTGCCCCGTATCTCTCTTCTTCTTGCCCTTCCCCCTGCACACCTGCCTCTCTCTTTGGTTGGTTAACTTCCTTCCTCTGCCCATGGGAAGATGTTCATGCACTGAGCTGGGGTCCAGGGGACACCCCAACTACTTGGCATCGCCCTTTCCCTCTCTCCACCAATGTCTGGGTACCCCCAGCCAGGTTTGACAGGAGGACAACCACTGTCAGAACAAGAAGCACCCTCAGTTTTTGTGGCTGGGAGCAGGTGGGGAGAGGAGAGGAACCCAGGTGGGTGTCTGCTCTCTGCCAGCACATCTGGAGCCCGCATCTGGCAAGCAGGGCCATGGCTTGCCCTGCCTTCAAACAGAGGTGGCTCTTCTGTGCAGAGAAAATGTTTTCTGGGGGAAAGGGTGAGAAATGAAGGAAGCACAAGAAATACGTGGAGGTTTGGAGGAGGTGATGAGAGGATGGTGTAGAGCAGGGCAGCCGGGGAAGCCATCACCTCCTGCCTCTTCTCAACCCTTTGCAGTCAGGTGGGTTGCCCCAGAGCTGGGGTTGCCCCTCATCACTAGTAGCTCACCCAGCCCTCTGCTTTCAAAGGACCTTTTGAGTCCAGTTTTTCATGTCGTGTCCAATATGTTCATCTGAGGCAGGTCTCAGTCAGACTTTCTGCAGGAGCTGGACAATAGGTTTCCCTGCAGAAACCTTTTCTGAACCCTGATGGCATGATCCCCCCTTCTCCCTACCTGCCCTTAGTTGTGCCCCTTCGACGTTGCATCGCTTGAATCCCCCTCGGGTTGTTGGAGCCCAAACCCTGCAGGCATGTGGTCTGTGTGTCTCAGACCCCGGGGCTGCCTGTATTTCGGTCGAGTGGTAGGTGATTAAGCATCACTACTGCATGGCCCAGCCAAATTCATCCTCTGAACAAAATTAGACTCTTAAAATGCCGTGGGAGGGGAAGAGGCAAGTATTTTGCAGGGGCTGTTAATATGGCATTTTTGCATTGCTATATTTTATTCTTTTTTTTTTTTTTTTTCTAAAACTCAAAACTGAGGACTGGATTTTATCAAAATGTTCCTTCTTGCACACCTGGTGAGAAAGAGGAAAAGAGATTTTTCTTTTTTTTTTTTTTCCCCTGCAGAATGTGAAGTAATTAAAACATCTTTGCAGATCTTAAAATCCTTACTGCTCCTGCATTCACTCAGAAGCTGAAGATGAGCAGAGTTTAATTTTAAAGCCCTCGTTCTGTGCCTTTGAAAAACAAAAAAATACTCTCTTCCTTCTGATAAATGATTAAAGTACCAGCAATTTATTTTTTAAAGGAAAAGATCACAGGAATTTCCAAGCTCCACACCTCAACTCAGCTATAAATTTGTCCTTGCAGAGGTGATACTTCTGGAGTTTAACCATCATGTAATTCCCACCACAGTAACACAGGGAACAAATAGGTATTGCACCAAAATAATATATGTAGTGACAAATAAATTGTGGCTTTAGTAAAGTTTTCCTGATGTGCCTGTGACATGGTGACTTGGTGACACGGAATCCAATAATGGTGAATTTGGCTTTTCAGGGGTGTTTTTTGTGTGTGCTTTGGCTTTTAAAAAAGTTATTACAACCAATGTTATGGACAAACGTAAAGGTGTAAGATTTTATTCTTCCTCTGCCACCACAGATAATGAAGTTTTATCAACTCCCTTTTATTATAGTAATCTACGACTGTATCCTGTAATAGGGTTATAAATGTTTAATGAAACTCAATGCTGTATGAATAAAAAAATAGAGAAAGAGAGAGGCTTAAGGGTGGACAAGTGGAGAACAGAAAGGAATCCAAGTAGCTCAGGTGTCTCTAGTCCAGAGCCTCAGCAAATTACGCTCCTCCATCCTCATCTCCACGCTGGGGTGCAGCCTGGGTACTCTCGCTTCATTCCCGTTAGTGGGATTTTGCCCCAGGTTTAAACTTTACCATACCCAAAGTGAGGCACTGAAATGCAGCCCTGATCCTTTTTGGTTTTGTTTGGTTTTATTTTTTTTTCCCTACCATTTACACCCTTTCTGATATATTCTGCAGGGACTTTTAATGTATTGTTTCATCACATACTTAAAACGAAGGGGATGTTAATTACTCTGACACCATGAAAAACATAAATACTGCCTAACTGACATTCACCGGTGCGTTTCAAAGAGCAGATGTCTATTACTATAGCGTGGCAGTTACATTAACTTTGTGCAATGACAATAGGAAAAACTGATAATAAACATCAAACTCATCTGCCTTTTACCACAGAATAAAGAAAGTTTAAGGGTAGTGGAAAGTTTTGGGGGTTGTTTTGTAAACTACCTCTCTCTTTCCTGCTCTAAAAGCTTTTGCTGGGGAAAGTTTTCAGACTGGGGAAGACAGCAAGCAGCCCACGCGCTCCCTAATTTGGGTTTTGTGAGAGGCGCTTGCGACCCTTCTTTCCTCTCGTGTGAGGGTTTTACCAGGAAGAGTTTGGGAAGGATGGATGCTGTACGCAGATGGATCTGGAGAGCACTAGGAGCTCAGTCAGTGGAGAGACATGGAGCGTGTTTTGCTCTGGAAGGGTTCGAAGAGATTCTTTGCAAATGCGTGCAACTGCAAAGGCAGCTTCTGCGGTGCAATGTTTTATCATCTGCTCTTGGTCCCTCAAAAATGCACACCTAGAAATATCTGTTGTTAATTTTGGGTAGCCAGCCTACTGTAAATGATAAGGTATATTCCTTCGCTGAGAAGTACCTGATATTAGACAAAATATCTCCCAAGGAACAAGTGACAGGACAAAAGGTAATGGCCTCAAGTTGTGCCAGGGGAGGTTTAGATTAGATAATAGGAAAAATTTCTTCACAGAAAGGGTTGTCAAGTATTGGAACAGGCTGCTCAAGAAAGTGGTGAAGTCACCATCCCTGGGGGTGTTTAAAAGACATACAGATGTGGTGCTTAGGGACATGGTTTAGTGGTAGACTTGGCAGTGTGAGGTTAACGGTTGGACTCGATGATCTTAAAGGTCTTTTCCAACCAAAGGGATTCTATGATTCTGTAACAATATGATAAGCTGGCCTGTTATCCAAATATGATAACATAGCCTTTTCCATGCCAAAATTGGCTTATAGCTCCCTAAAACAAATAGGTCTATGTAGGGGTAGGAGATTAGATATCACTTTGGTTTTCTTCCTGGCAAACATTAAAATGGCCATAAATATTATAGTTCCTTTTGTGTAAGGATGGTTTTTTTGGAACTGCTCACACTTGGCAACGTGAACCTCAGTTTGTGTGGGGGTAAAATATGCAGAGGAAAAAAATATCTGGAATGCCCTGACAGTTGTGACTGTGGCCTTGGTTTCATTTCTTAAATATGGTTGCAAGAAATCATTGAATATTGGGGCCTGTTAACTCTGAACAAGGAACTTGATCAGAATAAGACAAATAAGACAAATAATAAGACAAATAAGACAAATATTCCTTAGTTATTCTCTGTGTGCTTTTACTTTCAGAGAGGCTTTGCTGGGGACTTCTTTTAGTTTCTGTCCTCTTTTCAGTCTGTTGCCTTGCCTGCAGCTATGGACTAAAAGCAAAAATAAAGATTAAAACTAGATGAAAATTTTCCATCAATTTTTTTTAACAGAAAATTTTAACTAAAAAAAAATATTAAAAGTAAAATTATTTCCCTTCAATGTGACAGTTTTTCCCTTAAGAAAACCAAGGACCCCAAATCCAGGAATATGTAAGAAACTTAAATTTTAAGTGGACTTTTTTCAAGTTTGACTGGCAGAAAACAAAATGGAAAAAAAAAAACCCACCACAAAAGCAGTTTGGGTTTTTGATGGAAATCATTCCACCAAATCACACATTTTTCTGTCTGTTGAACTAAATTGTAAGGGATGGATCTTCAGGTATTATAAACTTCTGTAGCTTTTTTAAATTTTCTGTTTCTCCTATTCCAAACTAATGATCTCAACAAATTCAGAGTAATTTGTATGAAATTCCAGCTTTCCCCTATTTTTTTTGGCCTTACTATGCACGGTGATCTTTTGGATCACAACCTACCTAATGTGATATAGAGAGGAACGTGATGGAAATGTTATTGTTCATCTACATAGATTTCCCTTTAGGTATATCACAGGTGGGCTTTTTCTTTTTTCCCCCATTTATTTTTTTTAGTGAAAATGGGGAACATCGTTGTGAAAAAGGAAGCTTTAAAAAGAACGTGTGATCTGGAAGCGTGAGCGCATAAATTATCAGAGCTAACTTTTGAAATATGCATTTGCAAGTGTTACAATCAGACACATTTCCAAAAGTAAACTGTAGTAGTTTTAAGATAAATGACTCCCCAGAGGAAAGCAATAAATAGTGCAGCCACAGGCTTACTACGCATTGGCTGTGGATTTCCATTATTTATGAAAAGGTAGGAAGCAAGCTACAATTCCAGAAAGCCTTTTGATCAGTGTATTTATTTTTCAGATACTTTTAAAAATAATTTAAAAAACCCAAAACTAAACAGAATAGTCATTGAAAGACTGGAAATTGGCTATGGATTTGAAATATGCAAGAAGGGCAAAAAATTTGGATGAGTACACAATTGCTCTTGAAACCTCTCCCTGATATCCATGACACTGCAAAAAATTATTAGACCACTGGAAACCAAATCTTTTTCTGCATCTTATGTTGCCCTTTTTTCCTCTGTCCTTGCTTCTTGCATATGTGGATTGTAATATCTTTGAGCCTTTTTGTTTCTGTGGTGGCCATGGGAGACTCTTTCAGAAAATATTAAGTACTGTTACTATTAATATGTGTGTGGGGATAATTTAGGTTGGAAGGGAAACCTCTGGAGTTCATCTAAATCAACCTCCTGATGAGGAGAAAAGAAAAAAAAAAAATGCTAACTTCAAAAATGAAGATATTGGTTTAAGTGCTTTGTTAGATTGAGACCTAAACTTGAAAATTGAAAGGAAAAAGCAGCTGAAAAGAAGGCTGGAAATAGGAGGAGGGGAGGGAAACCAAGCACATTCGTAGTTCTTGGTTATCAAAGTGAAAACAAGCAGTTGTCTCACAACAGAAACATAGCTGGTAAAATCATGGACATACTGGTTGTGAGTCTATAAACAAGTTAGCGTTGAAAACATTGTTAAAACTGGCTCTTGGGAAATTCACATCACTTGTAAAAAGTGTCTGGATTGCACGTCTAGCCCTGATATCTGGATCTCTCTCTAGATTTTGAGATATCTCAATGAAGGCTGGGAAGTAAGAAAAGGGCTGTTAGCCCTTCACTTTTTTCAGTGTCTTGATGTTCTTCTCATTTCATACCAAACGCTCGGCCAAGAAGTCAACATGTATAAACATACAGTGACATACGGGGTATGTGATTAGTCTTTACACAACAGCACAAAGTAGCTGGGTACTGTTTCTGTCCGTGTATGATTCCAGTGAAATATATTGAGGGATGGCTTTGAATGGTCTCCACGTTATCTCCCCCTAATGGGCTTCTCAGAATCCCAGCCTTGGTGGGGATTGGTGGCAGTTTGCTGACAGGGCTGACAGAAGCGTCCTCAAATCATTTGTTGCTATGTAGGGTAGACTCCTGTTTCCAGTGCTGCAGATATATTGCTCGGTATCAATATGACAAGATAGAAACATGGGAAGTAAGACACTAACCTCCCAGTTTACAGCACAGTGAAGAGGTCTCAATAGGATGCAGCAGAGCGAACGTGATGTCTAGTTTTAAAACTAAGTCAAACATTAATAAGCTCAGAGTTGTACACCAACACCATACACATAATATGGACTTGGGAATTTGCAAAGCAGAAACACCCTGTTCTAACTCGCATCCAAACAGGACTGGGCTTTCAGAACAATCACCTAAGAGCACGGGAGAGCACTGTGTGTTCAAACACGTCTGCAAAGCACGACCAAAACGGGTCCTGTTCCCCTGCAAACACCTCTTCTTGTGCCCCCACATCGAGAGCTAGAGCAAGTTATCCCTCTCTCTGCAGACCTTGAATAAGTAAATACTCAGGAGGGCGATGGGGTGGGTCCTTTTACAGAAATTGCTTTGAAAAATGAAATTTGAAAGCTGAACAACGCAAGGTTCGTCTATATAAACAACACTCTCCCCTAGGAATCACACTATATAGAGACAAATCTAGTCTGAGTAAGGAAAAGAATATTCAAATGGAAGCAAGCAGAGAAAGCATATCATTAGTGTGGGCATTAATTGAGGTGGGGACTTACTCACAGCCCCACCATTACCTAAGGCATAGCCTGAAAATCCCAGGATCCTTTATTGAATGTCATTTTTTTCCTTCTCTTTTTAACCTAAAAAGCAATTTACTGACAAATCATTCTGATGTAAGGGATTTTTGCATGCCTGAAATCACGGCTAAGCCTTAAACAAGGAAGATCAATAAATGATGTGAAGCCATCAGCCGTGTGTATGGCAGCTTAGTATTATTTTAATAATTTTATGCCTGCAGAAGGAAAGCTGGAGAGAGGTATCTGCTGCTTTGCTCTGGTGCTGCGTGTGTCTCTCTCTCTGCAGAGGGAGCTCAGGGAGCCCAGTCTGCCCCAGTGAGACAGCAGGGTGTCCTACCAGTGGCTACCACCTCTGGGAAATGATGATATCTAGGGATGAACAAGCTCCATATTTTCCAAGTGACCACCTCATCTTTTGGTCATGAGGCTGCACATTTTAGTTTGGGAGAAACAATAATTCAGGCAAGACTGGAAACCAAAGTGAGGTGCAATAAAAGAAATATTCGTACTGCGATGGATAGGTTTCTTCTTGGCATTTTCTGTAATAACTCTTATGAAGCTGTCGACCCTTCCTGGTATGTCTATGCTCGGATGGGACTTTCCCCCCAGCTTCTTCCCTGCTGTTCCCAAATGCTTGGGCAGACAGGGCACCTCTGCATGCTCACAAATAATACGGTACAGCCGTGGGCCAAGCAGTTTTGTCTTGTTAACCCAAACCCATGACTTGTCCCCCACAGACCCCTGTGAAAGGCTAACACTTCAGAGCTGAGCCTGGACTTAGAACTGGGCTAAGTCAAAGCAGGTGGACACTGGACTTGGGAAGTCAAGGTGGGATCTTCCTCCCTTGGGTATGTGGCAATGAGTGGCCCTAAAACTTTTGGCCAGTTCCACTTGATGGCACTGACAGAGGTATTTGTGACCCCCAGCCTGGGATACAGCTTCTCCTGAAGTCAGGACATGGATGAGAGAAATTTGTTGAGGCTAAAGTAGATATAAATAGCACTACAGAAATACAGAGCAACACTGTGGCCTCTATTTATCTTAGAGAGTCTGATGTCACATGTTGCCTTCAACTCATTCATTTACCAGCTATTAAACATCATCAAATAATCTTGTAACTTCATCAAGTTCCTCTAAAGCAACGCAAGGTGATGCTTTGGTCATCTGGAGAAGTGAAGAGCTAAAAGGAGAACTGTAAAATGAAGTCAGAATATTCATTTCTGTTGGGGGTCTCCAACAAAGAATTATTTAATAGAGTACCTTGCCTAATCTTGAAAACCCTTGTGAGATGATCTGAAGGTATGAGTGTTCAGAAAGGGAGAGCACATTTTATCCCAGTTTCCTTTTTCCCTGGAGGCTGAGCCAGCTCCGGCAGTGGCACAGGCAAGGAGAACGTGCATAGATGAAGCTGCTCAATGTTAAAAAAAATTATTCCCTGTTCAACGATGCAAGTTACTCTACGCTGCCTGGGAACTGTGATAAGAAACAGGACAGCGCTTTAGAGATACCATGCTTTACATTTTGAATAATGTACTACCGGAATGTTTAAAACAGCTAACGTGCGAACTGATCACGCAGGCATAAAAGGGCACACTAGTTACATAAAATATAATAATGTACCCTTCAGCAAAGTGACATGTTCCATGTAGAATATAATGTACTATATGAAATCAGTAACATATAAGAGAGTGGAGAAGAGTTTCAAAGACCAGATGGAAGATGGAATAATATTAGAGAGAAGCACATGATGATCTATGACATGTGGAGGAAATAAGAGAATTAGATTGAATCTCGGGCAAGATTGAAGTTCTCCATGAGGAGATAAATATAATCTAAACCAAAGGTATTTGGTGGGAAGGAGCTACTTCATGGCAATCATGTTGTAAGTGCCTAAGTGGAGAGCGAATCAGGTGTGAGCATGCAATGCGACTGAAAAATAAATTTATAAATGCCAATGTAATTCTGGCCTGTGCTGTGACAAGGAGACAGAAAGGGACATTTCTTCACACAACACACAGGTGAAAGTCCTCGGTAGGAAACATTATCTTTGGGAGCCTCGTAATAAAGCGCCAGCTATCGGAGGTGACAATGTGATGAGGAACGAGGATACGGCAGAGAAATGTGGGATGCAGAGGAGACGGATCTATGCTGGAGCAGAACTGAGCAAGTCTGGCTGAGTGGCAGCCGGCACATGGATGGCTGCGTGCAAATAGCTGATGCAGGGGAGTGTGGTGGAAAATGGGCACAGCAAGCCCGAGACTGATCAAATGAAATGTCTTCTTGAATTTCAAGGAAAAAATGGTCAATAAAGCTTGTCCTTCTTCCTACAGGAAGGGATAGGAGCTCTGTCATTTGTCATGTAAAACAGGTTTTTTCTGACAGACTGCCTAAGAGGCGAAAGGGAGCCTGAGCGGTAGGTCATGCCTCGTCCCACTTCATGGCAGTGGGGTTTTGGGGCTACCACTGACAATGTTGAAGCCATGAGCTGTAAGGATGAAGGGCTGAGGTGAGCTAGAAGGTTGTTCCACCTCTCGTTTCTCCTGCTGTGCCCTGAAGCAAGAATTACTCAACAGCTCAAAATGTTTCAAGTACTGGGGGTGGCCAGTGGGTGTCAGTTTTGCTCTATGCAGCAGCTGATGGAGCTCCCCTTATCTCAAGTAAGAAACTACCTCTTAAAGGAGGCAGCAGAAAAAAATATTCCCATGGAAAAATATGAGGTTAGCCCCATGGTTTGGCATTTTATTTTTTCATACCTCTGTCTACTTTAAGAGCTGCCACAGATAGTAATTCTTAGAGAAGTCGTTGTCTTAGTTTTTCCTCTTTCAGTGTCTCTGATTTTAGGGCGATGACAACTGCATGAGGGTTTTCAACAAAGCTCTTTTGTCTTGCAAAAGAAGAAGCCACCATCTACAGCCAGGCAAACACTTTATTTCAAAGGGTCATACGTGCAAATGTGCAAAAGTCTTACATGAGCCATCTAGGATAACCTCGCTGGAGGGTCATGATTTTGATGTCAGCCAATTAAGGCAACTCAATATAGTGTAGAAATCACTTTAGGAGGAAGTCAACGCTAAAGACCTATGGCTACTTTGGGTTTCCATGGGAAACATCTTCAGATTTTGAGGATCATTTTCAATAGCTATTTTTAACCAAACTTCAGAGCTGAATGTAAAATTACATCCTTGTTGAACTGAAAGCCATCCCAACAAACCCAAACCAGCAGCAAGCCACTAGGAAAAGCATTTGCCTTTCTAAAGCAGTGAGTGAGCTGAGACCTGGTACTTCATAATAAAATCTGTGAGTGTTTTGCATGAGGGAAGTTTTGTTGTGAGAACAACACTCTTTAGCAGTGTATGGATGCAATAAACTGGCAAAAGCAATTCAGAGAAGAATTTTTAAGACAAAGATGATAAGAACTGCAAAGATTTTTCTATTTATGTCCTCTTTCATAAGGCTGTAAAATCTGATTTTTTTTTTACTATTGTAGATTTTAAATGTGGTCTTTTCAGTCAGTAGAAGAATTTCTGTTGATATTAAGTGGTATAAGCTCAGGCCTGTCCAGTGAAGAAAAGATACCTGATAAAATAACATCTTTAGCCATCGTTCCTCCACCCAAAATCTTAATTAGAAGAAGCCTTCATGTAGCTAATAAACTGAAAGTAACATTTGTTCCTGCAGATCTCAGGAAAAAAAAAAAGACAGTGTATTGGCAGTAGCCAGGAATAAAAGATTGTCTTTTTAATATAGAGACCAAATGATGTCTTCATTGATTTAAATCCCCAAAGGAGAGCTAAAAAATGGAAACACCTCCCTCTTAAAAGCAAACAAATAAACAGGAAAAAGGAGGCATTTTCAAACCACAAGAATGAAGTTATGTTTTCTTTGCTTGCACAGTTATTTGTGGGTAATGTCTGGATGTAGAGAAATGTTATTCCTTTCCTGGAGTAAAATAAGCATAATAAATAAAACTGAAAAATTAAGAAATCTTCTACCACTAAACAAGATCAGTCTCCTAAAAAAAGGCTGTGGAGCACTCCATCAGCTCCGCTGCTGGAGCGAGACAGCAGAATGCTTCCCAATAAAAATTAACATGCAGCTTTAAAAGGCTGTGGTCAAACATTGTTTTGTGTAACACTGAGAGCAGCATAAAAAGATGCTAATGTTTTGTTTTTATGATCTAAATTGTTGCTTGTGGTTAATCAAAGTTAACCCGGCTCCACTTTAAAACTGATTATGTGGCCAGTTAATTTAAGGTGAGTGTATTTTCACAGTCAAACCCCAGGACACTTCTATGATGACACTTTATTTTCGGGCATAAAAGAGGCATACAAACCCCCTGGTTTTCAAATGTCTCTCTTGCACATGTGCCCAGCCTCCATCACAGCCATACCCAAGTCCCTGCCCCTCTTGCTGAGGTGTTTCTGATTCTGAACACAGTTGACAGAGGAGGAGAAACACTATCAGCTTTATTTTCTAGGTGAAGAACAGAAGTATGAATGGGGATATTCACCCACTGTAAGTAATTTAGCCAGCTGTGTACTCACTGGAGAAAGAAATGCTCCTCTGGAGAGTGACTACAAGCAGGAATCTCATTTTGGAATTGCAATCTGGATGCATCAGTCTTTTCCATGGACTTCAGAAGCAGCTGAGGAATAGGAGGATAAACAAGATGCCTATAGCAGAATACCCCTTGTTAACGGAGGGGGAATTTAATATCCTTCTCCAATGCAAGGCACTGAAAGCGAGTCGTCCACAGTCCAGACCTATGCTTAGTCCCTAGGCTGTCCTTCACCTCTGAGATGACAGAGTGCCAGCCTTTGGCTCAGCTGTACCACTTCTGGAGGTGGAGTGCTGGGTGTTTTTATGACAGACAATTTTATATTCTGACTTCATTACTCAGGAGACTCTGACGACATCCCATTTCTGCAGTGATCCAAAGACTGGTTTGGATGGCAGCTTTTCATCCCCAGCGCTGGCTCACTGCAGAGGTGATACTTCACTGAGCTGCTCACACCGAGTCCATGCACTGCACTGAGCAGCACAGAGGGGACTAATCCCTGCCCTGCTCCCCTGGCTTGGGACAGCTGTGCCTGTCCCCTGCATCAGGCCACGCTGCAGAGACACACACCTGCAGGAACTGCTGTTGGCCTGAAAGATGCTTTCACTGTTTAGTCCCTGGCAACTAGTTTTTGACCCAGCACCACTGCCTCTCTCTGGCTCCCTACAAGCACCGGCATGATGCTGGAAAAGCAGTGAAAGAATAGGGGCAAGGACTAAATCTGTGCTGACATTTTTGTAGCTCTGCACGCTGAACAGGGGTGGTGTTGTTTTTGGAAATGTGGCAAGTGAGGAGTGAAATGAATAAACAGGATATCCTTCAGGTGTTTTGAATAAAGGCCCTGGGACCCTGAGGGAAATCATGCAACCACCCAGGTAGAATCAGGGAAAATAGTCTGTTTAACTTACAGGGAGATCCACAAACTCTGCAAGGTAAGGTGAGACATGAGCCAGTACTTCCCTCACGCACAGCATTGCTCTTCAGAGGAGTAGAACACCCGATCAGCCTAAGCTGGGGCCTCCACCCACACTCCTGCCATTGGGCCAGGAGCCCATTTAAGCTCAGCCCCATGGTTTGGGCTATGCTGGAAGAGTGCTGGTCTTCTGCTTGGCCACAGTTGCCCTTGCCTAGCCATGGATCTTGCTGATCCTGACCTGCAGATTGGCTTCTTTGCTTGACTTCAGGTTGAACCCAGAAGGTAAGTGTCAGAAGCCTTTCCAGACCTGCTCCCATGCGGCTTGCAGCCCTCTGTAGAAGTATTGTAGAAGCCCCTTCAAATCTAAATGCAACTTCTGCCCTTTTGAAATTCAACCTTCATCTTAATCCTGACATAGACAAATGGAAGAACTCCATTCCCACCAAATTTTCAGATGTTGCAAAGTCATGAGCCTGGTCACTTGTCACTGAATGTTCCCTGGTACTTTGCAATACTCAACTTGTGTAATTCACACCTTTGATTTTACCAAATTTCAGCTTGAGTAACAACTGTCTATCTGACTAAATGCCTCCAGCATCTCCAGTAACTTAAATAGATCCAGAACACTTTTGTATCGGCTGCTTCGTGAACTTAGTAATTTAGTGTTGTTTGCTGTTCAGTATTGGGTGTGTATAATTCTGTTGGTACTGTGATTTCCAACCATAAGCAAAGCAAGAGTTAATTCTTATTTTTGTTGAAGCACTAAGTGGGAAGCTAGGTCATGCATAAATCCTCATTGTGCTAGGTGCTGTACAAGCAAAGAATAAAAATGATCCCAGGCTCAAGGCTTCTCTGTTAGTAGCTCATGTCATAATTAAATTTTGTTAGGATACTTTAGAATTGCCCTTCCTCATAAGTGATATATCCATATACATTTATATCTCCATAATAAGAGAAAACCTGTACACTTTTATTACTGATAATAAAACAGAAAATATAATACTATTTTCCAAGTAACTTAGATATAGCAATTGGAATGCATGGGGGTGAGGGAAAGGATCTTTGTTTCTTGTATACTGTTGGGTTATATACACCTAAAGTTGTCTGCTTTATAGAAGAAGAAACATTTGTTGTGAAAATTGTCTCACACAGAGTACACTGAATTCAGGTGAAGAGTACAGAGCAGGAGCAGGTGCCTTTTTAAGAATCAAATATTGTGTCTTCATGAATAAAGCTCTAACAGTAAAGATAAGAGAAGAAAATACAGCAACCATGTGATATATTAGCAGAATGTTTTACAAAGTCCCTCACAAAGCAGCCGCTGCTCTTGAAAAGCCTAACTAGCCCAAGTGAGAAACTATTCACAAATTTAGTATTCAGATTACATACTCTGCCTTTTCAACTGCTCCCTGTACAATGAATGCCTGTAGAACTACAGTAACAGACACAGATCTACAGTTTCTGTGGCCTTTGAGCTATTATGAATATTGTGCCTCTCCATAAATTACATCCGCATGTCCTGAAAATACCAACTGTTGTAATAGGAATTAATCTATAGGCTTTTATCTTGGTGAAATACAAGGGGTACAGTATGTTGTGTCCCTTTTAAAATTAATAGGATATGCCCTGAAGATATTCGAGGATGTTCATTATTTTCTTTATAGGTCTCTTTATTGACACATACAAGCATAAAACAGTACTTTATTGTAGTAAAGAGGGGGAGATGGAATAATGAATAGATTAGTGCTTATATGGTTTTTAAGACTGACTGATGCACAATTAAGTAAAGAAAGGTCTACGTTTGTAGTCTTCAAAGTATATTGGGATTTGATCCAGTTTGTCTTCAAAGTGCCCCTTTTCTGGGTAGAGAGGAGAGGATTCAGTCTAAAGGCAAGAAAGCTGATGCAGGGGTCTGCTGCTCTGTGGTGTTCATAGCTGTCCAAGGCAACAGTGTGTTAGACATGTCTCTTTTTAATTTGCTAAATCTAAATGAAACTGGAGCTTTTGCTGCGATGAACTAGTCTTTATGTGAATACCTAACACAAGCTTTTTGGGAGTGAACTCCTAGAATACCTTGACCTTATACAAGCATATAAGAAAGGAGGATTAGAGAATTTAAACCAGAATTTACATAAAAAGCATTATGGTTGTTTTGAATAATAATTCTCACACACATGCATGTGCATACGTACACAAATATGGGCTAAATGCATACATAGTTTAAATATGTCACTAAAACCAGGCAAAGCCTGTCACTGACTTGTCAAAGCACGTTACTTCAAGCGATGAGGAATCAAATTCTCCTCCCAGGGTCCCTCTGAGGTGGAGGAAGCTCTATTATTTCCAGCACACAGTAGGAGAACCAAGGCCCACATAGACTGAGCCAATGCCTGGAGGGACATCACAAGTCTCATGAGTTGGTGGCTGTTGGCACAGCCTGTGATCCCCATGGCAGCTGGGCTGGTGTGACAGGACAGTGTCCCAGGGCAGGCAGGGCTGCATGAAGGTTGCTTAGGTCTTGTTGATGGAAACGGAGGGGGAAAGAGCTGCCCACCAGGCTCACAGGAGCTCCAGAGATGGCTCTTTCAGAGGTGTGCTGAAGTGACCTCTGTAACATGGCAGAAGTTTGTGGCAAAGCTGAGAATCACTCTTGGGGCATTGCTCAGCAGGAGAAAAACTCTCGTTGCATTATTCACTGCACTTAGAAATGGAGAACTGAAACACAGAGAAATAATGACTTGGCTGAAGTTAGGTGGAGGACCTCTGACCATGGTTGGATGCGAACCCTGGTCTCCTGGTCCCCAAACCATCAGTTGGTCCTCAAGTTCATCACAGCTGCTCTGCCGAGTATCATTTAGGGGCAGGAGTGTGGTTGATGTAAATCACTGTGAGGCTCTTGCTGCAGCCCCCGAGCAGTTTTGCATTGAAACCAGTGATTCACTCCTGTGTCGCTGTAGTGAAGATGTGCTCATCTCTGCAATTCTTGGAGTTAACAAGACTAGTTTTAAAGGGAAACCCTTTAATTTTATTCCCTGTCCCTTACTTTTTCTTTGGTCACTCCTCCTTGTTTTCACATCTTCATTAGGTTTTGAAAGCTTATGGAGCAGCAGGATTCAAAAATCAGCAATAATTACTAGAGAGGATGGGTCTGTTTTTTCCCATCAGCTTCCATAGCTCAAGCAGGTTCCAGCAGCTTTGGGAGAAAAGCTGTGAGCTATTAAATTATTACCTGTAAGGACTGTCAGCTGGAAACTTTCAGTTTTCAACATTTTACTGAAAAGCACCATAAAAATCTTGACAAGATGACTTGGTAGCATTTCAATGACATGTTTTGCATTTGTCTGTTTTTCAATGGTCTGTAAAAGTGATCAAAGGCTTCAAAATGCTGCTGAGACTCCCATCTTAGGAATTTTGACTCTCCAAAATGAAGAAGGGGGGGGAAAAAAGGG
>NW_010288572.1:0-1866 GCF_000700745.2 Antrostomus carolinensis | reverse complement strand
CCCCCCACCTATGGGGTCCTGTTTCTCTTCTGGGCTGTTTGCAGGAATTTCACAAGAATTTCAACCCTTTTGATCACTGCCTCCTGACTAAGCACAGACACCCCGAAAGCTTTGGGCATGTCCATGCACAGACCAGGACCTCCTGAACCCCATTTTTTAATGGATGAAGGCTAAAAACACATCACTTCTCATTGTGGTGCTGGATTTCTGAGCCAAAAATTCTTGTTTTGTTCTTTATCCTAACCAAAAACTGACTCAGCTCATCTGATCCACCAAAACCTTGATGAACACTGACATCTAGCAAATCCACTAAGGCAAGTTTGCTGTACCCATCACTGGGGTACCCCAGCCCTCAACTGGCACAGGCTCAGTGCCTCCAGTAACAGCAACGACCCACAGAGAAGAACACCTCGCACGCAGGTTGCACCAAACCCCAGGGGATTGTCATCATACTCTGGGGGAAAAAATAATAGTAAAAAAATCACACCGACTGCAAAAGGGGCAGAGCCGAGGGTGCGTCAGGGACCTGCTGAGGTTTCTTTTATCCTGGGAGAGTTTGTGTGACGAAGGAACATTTCCAGAGCCAGGGGCACTAACAAATCCAAGCAGCGTCTGAAGCCCAACAAAGCTGCAAGGCTGGCTGCATCCGGCCAGGTGGGTGATTCATGCTGATACACAGCGCAGCTTTCATCACCCGCTCGTTAACGAGGGAAGCCCGCGGCTGGGGAGAGCACCCATGGGTGCTGCCAGGATGGGGGAGGTGGGTGTCAGAAACAAAGGGTTGTATCGTGTGGGGCTGCTGGGTCTGCTCCTGTCCAGTGCCTTTGTTACCTTCATCACACCTAGGATGTCACCACAAGGGACAGGATGACAAAGCCCTGCTCCAAAGGTGGCTGCTGTTCAGCCACGCCAAGGGTGAGCAGTGACAGAGCTGCCATTGCACAAGTGCAGGATGGGGCAGAACTGGTTCTGTGGCAGCAGCAAAGGAGGAGGAGGAGGAGGAAGAAGAGGAGGTGGGAATCAGCCCAACCACCAAGACCAACATGAGCCATCAGCGACAGGCGTGTGGCATCACTCAGCCCCATCCCACTGCTGGGACCAGAGCCCGCCTGGGAGAAGAGAGAAGAAACAGTGAATTGAAAACCACGTGGGAGAGGCTGAGTTTTGACTTCTGGGGAAAGTGCCAAACCTGTAAGAGCCTCTTGCTTTGGGCTGCAGCAAAGGTGGGATTGGTGATGCCCACGGCAGAGCAGCAGCCAGAAGGAGAGTCTGCAAAGCCGTAAGGCGGCAGGTGGGTAGATTTGGGGTTTTAGCCATAAATCTGCTCTCCTGCTGCCTCACAGAACTCCATTTTCAAAAGAAACTTTGAAACCCCAATTTCCATCTGATTTTCCACCACGCACAGGCCAAGCCACCCAATCCCACTGACCCAGCTGAGGGATGAAAGCAAACGCTGACTTGGCCTTTGTACCATGGCCGCAAACACCTCCAATTTCACAGGAAAAACACATTAAAGACTCAGAAATCCTTTGGCACGCAGCAGGGCAGCCGGAGGGGATCAGTGTAATCCCCGGAGCAGCGAGCTCTTGCTGGTGGCTGCTGACCCTGTAGCTGCCCCTCGCCCCGGGCAGCACGGGGGTCCCGTGAGCAGACCCCCCCACCTCCACAGGCAGCTGCCAGCCCTGAGGGAGCCCCAGTGACCAGGAACCAGGCACTAACCACTGCCCTCCTCCAACTTCCATCCCCCCCAGGGACAAATCTTGCCCCCAGCAGGGTCCTCCCATGTTCCTGCTCCCAAATGGAGGAAAACAGACCATTTTAGAGTGGCACGCAGGCACACATGACAGGCTGGCAGGACCTCACAGC
>NW_010288571.1:0-7108 GCF_000700745.2 Antrostomus carolinensis | reverse complement strand
ATGTGTAGGTTTCCCCGTCCCACCTTCGATCCCTCCCTCCCTCCCTCCCACCCCCGCACACCGCGGAGAGCTGATCCCAGTAGATTGCACACTTGCACACACCATTTTGGCAGCTGAATTGGTCCAAAGCCATGTGGCCACACTTTAGGCAACTGTAAAATGCTCAAAACCTGGAACGGAATAAGCTTAAGGTCCTGTCTTACATTACCAAGGGCTTTCACACTATTTTATTTATTCTAAAATAATCAGGGGCTGAAATTAAGTATGGGGAGAATATCATCACTGGAAAACAAATTACTCTGGATGTCTTAACCTACGTGCAGCAAACTAGCTTCAACAATAGCACAAAGAACAGAGGGTTTTATAGCCGTAAAACGTCAGTCGTAGGCTCATCTCCTTAATGAGGAAACTGCCTTTTTAACGTGTACAGTTGCAGTATTCTTATTACTTTTCCCTCTTTAAATGTAAGAGAATATACATGTATTTTAGGAACGTGTGAGGAAAGGTTTGGGTTTTATGTTGTGTTAAGTCCTCTTGGTCTGTGGCTGGTCTAATTTAATGTCAATGTTGGAAGCTCTAGTTTTACATAATATTATAAAGATGCCAAACTCTCTGAAAAGAGATCCAAATTTAACACTTGAAGAAATATTTTTTTGTATTTTACCTGAGATGCAGGGGCACGAAGGGATAAGAGTTTTACAGCATTAGCGTAGCTCCACGTCTAGGATACAAGGCTAGCTTTTTGCAGAGGGTTAGGAATGGTGGTTTTATATTAAAATATGAACTGGAAACTCTTATTTAGGTATAACTTTCTTCAGGAAAAGGATTATTGTATATGTTTGAGACTGGAGTTTAGTTAGATAATAAAAAGAATAAAATAAAATGATGTGACTGAATTGTAATGGACCAAACTGATCCATGGTGTAACCTTGCTGGAATCAGTGGAGCAACATCACAGATCTGTTTGGTCCATTCTCTCTGGCAGAGTTTGGGCTTAGAGGACAGGGAATTCATGGCCAAAAAACTGACCTCATCCACTCTCCTACTGTGGGTGAAACTAGTGTATTTTAATTCCTTTAGAAAAGCTTTTCCACTGCAATACAGTATGAACAAATTCTACACAAGCAAACCTCTTCTAACATTTTGAATCTTTATTTAAACATCTAAAACAGGGTAAAATGTGACTGAAATTCTGTGGTTTTTAAGTAGACTTCCAAATACGAAACACGAAACAGCACTTTTTTTTTAAGATTTATATAGCTTTTTCCCCTTTCCGTTTCACCTATAGGAAAAAAGGATTATATGAAATTTTCTCTTTTTTTTTTTTTTTGTTGGTATCTACTGATGTTTGACACATTAGTAGGTACTTTGAAAACCTGAAATTTTATAATAGCTTTAGGATTATATTTTATAAAATCCACTCTGACTATATTTTAAAACATAACAAAAATTATTCCCCCCAGAAAAATCCATCACTGTCTTTGTGTCCCAGCTAGCATTCTCCCCTTGCCCCTCCCTTTCTGGTTTCTGGTGCACTATACTTGATCTTATGAAAGCTATCTCTATTAACTTTTTGCTATCTTCTGATTTCTTTTCCTAAAAGCTTTAGAAAGGTTTCTATACCCTTTGTATTATCACATCATTGTTTTATATCATCTACCTGTCAGTTGTGTCCCAGCATATTAGAGAAGCGGAGGTTTTAGCTGTCCTGTGCTGTACCCAGCGGAATACAGTCAGCGCTGAAATACTGGAAGGCTGGTACTGGGAAGGTACCGTTGTTCTTGTACATAATGTCATGACATGTCTATGTCAAAGGTTCTTATATATTTCTTTTATAAGCTGAAAGAAGGTCTATTTTTATGTTTTTAGTTCTATGAATGAAACGTTGTAAATGCCTGTCAGAAATAAAATACTGGAAAAAAAAATACAAGAGAGTGGTGTGTGTGTGTGTGTGTGTGTGTGTGTTCCAAGATAGGTGCCTCTCTCAGCAGAGGAAGCAAGGAAACGAGTCCTGCACGTGATGAAGCTGCTGGGATCACTCTCCTGGCTTTAATAACCTGGAGGGAGTCTCCTTAATGGTAAGGTTTCCACCCTGTGTCGTGTGCAGATATCCCCTTAGAATGGGTTCAGCCTGTGTTGGCTCTGCTTTTTGGTGGGGTCTGAGCTCTGGGGTAAATAACAGCTCCTTTGGCCAGCAAGCACTGGGCTTCAGCCTGTCCTGCGTGAAAGGCTGCGGCAAGCTTGTTGGCCTCCTTTCTCTCCTATTGAAACCTCATTTTTATTTATTTATTTATTTCCCCAATGGAAGATCTGAGCCTGGAGCCTTGCCTGTTAGAGGATGGAAAATGGGACAGACAGGAGATCAAATGCTAGATGCAAGTATTTGCCTACAGTGTGCCTACTTGACGTGCACCTTGGCACAAAATGAAGGTTTCTTTTAGTGGGACTGCTAACTTTAAAATGACACATTCAGGTCTGTAACTAGCAACACTGTTCTCCCAATCTGTGAAACTACATTGATGTCTACTGAAACATGAGTGCAAAGCATGCTAACACTTGTTTGTGTGCTCAGCAGAGAACAAATATGAACAAGTCGGAACTTCTATTTTAAATGCCACAGCCTTTCTTTAGATGGGTTCACGTGTTTCATCTCCTCGACAGTTTAGTTTTTATGAGCTTACTGCAATGTTTCCAGCAATGGACTTCAGCTTTCAGATTGCATATGAAGCTGCTGAGGGAGCTCATCCTACTGCAATAACATCATGCCTTGCACTAAAAATTCATATTATGTAGCTCATTTATCATATATCGAGCCTTACACAGAAGGTGCGATAGCTGGAAAGTGTAATGCTATGGACTAGTTCTTGAATTCTCACCTACCAGTTGCTGTAGCTTAGGAAAGAGCCCTCAGGTGAGGCTCAGCTCTTATCTTGCAGAAGTGAGAGTTGCCATTTTCCTTATTATATCCATAACTAATCATGCCTTTCTTTTTCTGTGCTGGTCACAAGAAACCTTAAGTGCATATTTTAGAAAGAAAGAGGAAAATAGTAACAAATTCCAGAATTCCAATTACATTGGAAGAGCTCTCCAGTCACACTGTGGCCAGTTGTTTGGCCAAACCCCTTCCCTTTGGGGTGCTGAATTTTAGTCCAAAGATGATTGTACTGTGGGTTGGTGTTTTGTGCAGCCTGGGCAGGAGCTTCCCTGGGCTATGGGTGGTAACCTGACTCCCACCGCTTTTCTTTAGGGGAACTAGGACTAGTGATGTACGGGCAGTTGGGTTATGTGTGTGGATTCAGGCAGATTGTCCCTAGAAGGTGGGTTGGTGGGCATTAGGGAACTGGTTTATTAGAAAACAAGTTATTGCCAGAGCTGTGAGAAGAGCCTTGCATTGCCCCTTGGGTCTTGCCTGCAGTAGAACAGCAGAAGGAGTCTTCTCTCTGGGCAGAGGCCAGACACCCTGCAGCACTGAGGTTTGGAAAGTGCTTTTACTAACTCTAGTTTTACCAGTCAGTTGTTTTTTGTTGTCTTCTCTAGCAGACATGCTTTGCTTGCACCGGCTTTGGGACAACACAGGAAATACTTTGTTTCTGAGGCTATTGTCACTGCAAATGACATGTCAAGAATGTGACCCTGTTCCCTTCATGCAGATAATTGTGGAGACAGCAAACAGTGCTTCCCACAGCTCACGTTTCCCACTCCTGGTGTCTTCAGCAACTTGCTTTCCTTTTAATTTTGCTCTCAACAGTCACTGAACACTAGGCTTTTCTTTTTTAATCCTCTCAATTACAAGAGCTGTCATGCATCTTGATTGAAGACTGTCAGGGTGTCAGTATTACTGAATGAATCCAACCCAGCGTTTTGGAAGCTTGCTGCGGCTCTGCCTTATTCTGAGGGGAAATAAGGGGAAAGAAAGCCTTTGAAAAACTGCTTCCTCTGTTTCTCTTTTCCTTTGGCCACATCCTGTTAATAACACACAGTACCTCTGCGTTGCATGTGGGCAGGAGCTTGAGTAGATTTTTGCAATAATGACATTTTACAGCAGCCTTAGGGCCTGGGTAGATCGTTCCCATTTTTATGCTTGACAAATGAGGCAGGTGGAGGAGTACACACAGGGTCATGCAGCAACCCTGTGGCACCCGTGAAAGGCTTCCAGAAGGCTGCTTAGCCATTAGCCTGGACAATGTTTCCTTTTCATTAAGGTAACGAAGTAATTAGCTGTACTAAGGAATCCTTTCTTGTGGCAGAGTAATAAAGTGATCAGAAAAGTCACACAGACTGCAGGGCAGCAGGGATTATTTGTTTGTCCATTACGTACAGCCTTGGTAGAGAGTCTGCTCTCTCCTTTCAATTCTGTGTTTCCAATCAATTTAATAAGAGGGAGAGGGATGATGATGAGTCAGGGAATAATTGTAACTAATTAAGTATTTTCCATCTGATCTTAAAAATAAAGCCATGGTTTCTGTGACTGTTCATAGAATCGTAGAACAGAATCATAGAATGGTTTGGGTCAGAAGGGACCTTTAAAGGTCATCTTGTCCACCCCCCTGCAGTGAGCAAGGACATCTTCAACTCGATCAGGTTGTTCAGAGGTTCCCCCCCACACACTGATGTTACAGGTGATGCTGACTGCACACAGCCTCCCAGGGACTCTCCCAAGTCCTTGGGAGATTTCAAGAAACATGCAGAAAGCCCTAAGCAGCCTGGTTTGATCCCCAAGCTGGTCCTACTTGGGGCAGGGCATTGGACCAGAGACCTCACTGAGGGGCCTTCCCACCTGCATTATCCTGTGATGCTGTGACTCTTCCTCCACACCCCTCTACACCTGGTTGTACAGGAAAATTTTACCATTTTACATTGGAGGAAACTGTGAAGAGTCAATCTCTACTTTTCTCCACATCATCCATAACTTCAGAAACCTTTGTCATAGTCCTCATAGTCAGCTTTTTTTCCAGACTTTCCAGACCTTTCAGGTACTCAAAGAGCTATTAATCCAGCTCATTGATGGCACAAAAGATAATAAAAAGTATGAAGGTATGACAGTGAAAGGAAGTAGAAATCAAACATCTTGAATATGTTGCCAGCAACCCTGACAGGGTTAAATTTTGCAGAGCTCCATGTCTCTCTATGGGATGACAATAAAAGGCACAAGAAAGGAAATGGCATGAAAATGGGGTATGGTATAAGAAGCAGTTCCTATAGCAGTGGCATCTCTTGCAGCAAGTTAATGTTTACTACTTAAGATAGGATTATTTTCAGCTTGTAACATTACCAGACTAATCCAAAACATTGAGGAAGTCAGTGAAGTACTAGAGTGAAGAAAGACGGTCAGGGCATCAAGCAGAAAGCAGCACGCAACTAGAAAAGCATGCACACAAGCGGTGACAAGTGGCTCGGGTATGCCAGCTCATTGCACACTTCACCACACCAGATCTGAAATCCTTCCTGCTGCTTTGGCTTAAAAACTCTGTGCTAACATAAGCCAACCATCTCTGTGTGAAACAGAGGAAGACAGAGGGAAACTTCCTCCTGCAGTAATTCCGTGCACAGTTTGGAGAGGCAAACAGTAGACTATGTCACATCCATGCATGTCACATCCATGCCATTAGCTGATGACCCATACACCATCACACACTGTTACAAAAGCCAAGTAATCTGTTCTTGGGGAAAAATTGTTTGAAAAAAAGGAAAATAAAGGAAACCTGAGGAAACAGGAAATAATTAGAAATAGCATATTGAAAAAAAGAGGGAGCAAGAGGGCCTGAAATTAATTAATGTTGCAGGAAACCGGATCAAAGCCAGAAACTGAGATTCATAAAGCTGCAGAGAGGTGTGAACAGAATATTAAGTATGTGTCTATGAAAGAAGAGGTGGCTCCAAATCAACACCTGAAGTGCTCGGAGTGTGGCAAGGAAAAAGCAAAGCTCTCCTCCATGCCCAAGGGCCAACATGCAGCTCTGTATGTTTTAAAAAGTGCCAGATGAACCTTTGCACTCACTGTACCTACAAGAATTGCTCTAGGTACCATCTTGCACTAGATGCTCTCCTGCTTCTCAGGGCCCCTGGGCTCTGCCAGGTTAATTCAGAGGGTAGCACATGGCCACAGGAACATTTCAACACTGATGAGGCCGCACCTTGAGTACTGCATCCAGTTTTGGGCCCCTCACTACAAGAAGGACATGGAGGTGCTGGAGCATGTCCAGAGAAGGGCAATGAAACTGGTCTAGAGCACAAGTCTTATGAGGAGCAGCTGAGAGCTGGGGTTGTTTAGCCTGGAGAAAAGGAGGCTGAGGGGAGACCTTATCATTGTCTGCAACTACCTGAAAGGAGGGTGTAGATAGGTGGGGGTCGGTCTTTTCAACCAAGTAGCAAGTCATCCAAGTAGCGAGTGATAGGATGAGGTGAAATGGCCTCACGTTGCACCAAGGGAAGTTTAAGTTGGATATTAGAAAAAATTTCTTTACTGAAAGGGTTGTCAAGCATCAGAACGGGTTGCCCAGGGCAGTTGTTGAGTCCCCATCCCTGGAGGTATTTAAGAGTTATGTAGACAAAGTGTCTAGGGACATGGTTTAGTCAGGGACTTGTCAGTGTTGGGTTAATGACTGGACTTAATGATCTTAAAGGTCTTTTCCAACTAGGCAATTTTGTGGTTCTGTGATTTTGCCTGTGGCCACGGTGTTGGGGGAACTCAGGGAGCTCTGTAGCACAGGCTGCTCTGTCTGTCCCGTGAGAGTTGTTGCTCCTTGGGTTTCCTCCATGGAAACTCCATGAGCCTTGAGGCTCTCCTGCTGCTGCACAGGGCAAGCCCTGACTGGTTTCAGCCGAGGCAACGCGCAGTGCAGCACACCTGCCTGGTCCTCCAGGATGGTGTTTCAGCGCAGGTATCTCTGCTGTGCTGTGCCGTGCCGTGCCGACTGTGCTCCAAGTGTTTGGTGATGGACAGCCAGTGAGAAGGTGCGCTGACAGTCAGTGACTGCAGGAGACCAAGGCCTGCTTGCTGGAGTGACTGAAGCATTTGGCCCCGATGACCACAGCGTCAGCCTTGTCTGTGGCTGGCGGTCGGGGCTGGCCGGCCGGGAGGCAGTTAGCTCCAGCGTCGGCTTCAGCG